>NC_056746.1:103791132-104091132 GCF_019279795.1 Protopterus annectens
AGGGAACTACGTTTTTTATATTTAGTTAGAGATTTCTGTCCATGCACCACTTATTATCATGGTCCAGCCCATGTTGGAGCAATTGTCAGTCAGTTGAAGATTGAATAGCACCCAACTTTCAGCTATCTGCAAACTTAAGAGAACCATAGGCTAGGACTGCTAGCCTGAAGGCCTGAGAAATAGATGCCAAAGAGGGCAGAGCCCAAAACTGAGCCCTCTGTTACAATATGGGAGCTAGGGCATCAAGCTTGACGGGAGCCAATAAGCCTTGACCAAGTTCATCAACCGTACAAACGAGAAGAGAGGAACTGTGAAAGAGGGCCCACTTGTAGAGTATAGGTTATAATCCAACAGTTCTATACTGTGATATTCTTAGCTATTTGTCTGCAGGAGAACATATGTTGTATCACCCAGATGTGTACACACACCTTCCCATTATTTACAAATTGTTGACCAAGATAGTCCCGTTGGGCTTGTGGCCTATTTTTCAGAGGAGACCTGAGGTAGTATTTATTATACTAACTGCAGAAAATTTGGCCAGGGCATTGTGGAAATTTCTCTACCCCTTTTTTTGAATAAGTGCCAATGGGATCTTTTACATCCACCTGAGACACAAATAACATAATCAGAAATAACTAATTTATTGTCTCATGTGAAAGACAGCACCTCAGGAGTGTAGCACCTTTTTTGCTGCACTGCAGTGACTGTACTGGAAAATAAATCCAAGCATTTGCTATAACAATAAACCCATAATCTTTTATCAGTATTAAAGGGACGTGTGTGAGACCTATAGTATCCCTGGACTCCACAGGAAATAAACTTATGTCATCCTTTCCTTTCAGTCAGTCATCCAAATGTCCCTTCCTCTTACCGCCTGCTAAAAGGAATACCTTATCCCAGCAGAGGAGGACAGCTTCTGTTGTTGCATTTCTCTGAGCTAAGGACAGCTTCCATTGTTGCATTTCTCTGGGCTGAGGACATATTCTATTGTTGCATTTCTCTGGGCTGCACTTATTTTGCACTTCCATATGAGCCGATACCTCCACACCCAATGATCATAGTGCAAGGAACAGAAGTGCACAGCAGTCACTCTGTATTGTTTACCTCAGGGATAATAACTGAATATCTGCCTCAGGGCTAATAACTGAATGTATGCACTTGGCTGACATAGTTTGTTTCTTCATTTTGTGTAATTTGCCAACACATAATTCATCCTCTTGTCCTTTAAAATACAAAGCTTTGGCACAATGCTGGGAGACTAAATGATGAAATATTTGAACAGAAAATAAAGGAATTTGGACTGTTATACCAATTAATTATACGTGCCTTGCTTTGCCTAATGTCTTCATGTAACAGTACATGTGGCAAGTATTTAAGGCTCTGCTTTTATTCCTGCAATGCTGCTCCTTGAAAGACTTAAGTATTTTACTTTGGTTGTTTTATACAGTTTAATCTGGCTTTATGCCTAGAAAAGTACATACCGCTGACATCCAAGTTGCAAAATGACTGTTCAAAAATGCTTCACTTATCCTCTGCATTTTAGGAGTGTCATTTCTGGCATTCATGATAGTATAGCATAGCTGGATCTTGTTTGAATTGGAAAGATGGCAGTTATGCATACGAGAGATACAAAATAATCTCTTTTTTTAAAACATCTGTCTGTGGATAAAAAGAGTGACTGAAAAAAACATAAGGTTTAAGAAAAGTTTAGGAGAGAAAAATAGATATTTTATAGTGGGTGCATGGGAGAGATTGACTGAATCAACAGAAAAAAATGTAGTAATATAAATACATGTCCTGCAGGAAAATAAATCCAAGTCTTTTTATCAGACAAAAAGCATCAGAAATTCTGAAGGAAAAAAAAAAATCTTGCTGTAAATGACTTCTTTGTAAGACGCACTCACACACCACGTATGCTCTCAGGCTGCTGTTCTGAATGGAAATTCTTTCAAGCCAGGTCTGAATGGAAAGTCAATATATGCTCAGAAGCAGAAGGTTTGTTTATGGTCCTCTCGTGCTGTGCAGAGGTTGAACAGAAAGGGTTTCATAATTTTCTTAAGAAGGAATTAAATAATAATGTGTCATGTACTGCTTCACCTATTTGTTTTCACAAAAGTAACTTAGTATTTCTTAACATTATTGACTTATTTAAATGAGCGGGGTACCCTGTGGTTCGCTCAACTCAGCAAAACAAATAACATAACTAGTTAAGATATAAATTACTCAGAATTGTGTCCAGTACATACTTCAGCAGTGGATGACAGCAGGAAGTATTTATTCATGGCGCAGTGATGCCATATTTCTGGTAGGATGCAAACAGAAGTATTTGTACGGTTCTATTTCATCTGAATTTTTAACTTCTGACGAGGTCCTATTACTATAAAGGTCTTCAGATGGGATCCTGTATGAGATGTCTGGGGGGATGTGGACAATGTCCACCAAAAGCATCAAAGCAAAAGAGCGTTTTTCTGCTGTAAAGGAGAAAACTTCCTACTTTGAACATATAACACTGCATTCTTTGTAGTCCGAAGATGTACAGAGCATGTATGTTCCAAAGGGGTGATGCATAAGGATGATAAATGATTTGGTTTGGACCACATAGTAAGCAAGTGAAAGATGAATGGATTAAAGTCTAGGTATTTAGTTTTGTAGCTCAACACTTAAAGCACTAGCTGTACAACTTTATGGTCTGCGCACTCAGTTTACTTAGAAAATATATAGTGACATCACTGTAAATAAGACCACTGACAGTGTCACAAAATGCACATCTGGAAAATCTCTTATGAAAGGGCAGAGTAGTCTTACGGGAACTTAACCTTTTTATGGTTATATTAAATGTAAAGTCATACACCCTGGCTAGTGATCTCATATTAATATTTGCAAGAAGCAGCTGAAACATAATATTTCATAAGAGGCATTTGCAATGCTGCAAGTAAGATATATTAATATTGCTGGCGTGGCTGAAAATAATGAAGAGCATGTCAGACGCCTTTTATGCAGCACTTTAATAGGCAAGTGCAATGGCTAGGTATGTAATGTACATCATATCAGAATGTATACATAGTGACCTTATCAGAAAAGATTGACAAAGGTCATTATTTAGGAGTTCATATGTCTTGTCTAATACATGCCTTTCCACTGTGTACATTATTTACTGACTGCATTCTCATGAGCAAACAAACTGGGGGGGTAACCAGGGAGTAAAGTGCCGTAAATAGCACAAGTAACAAAAAAACTGAGGGTATTGCTACTCAATGCTAGAAGTCTGAACCTCAAAATGCATGCGCTCGAGGCACTCCTCAGTATGGAAAACATTGATATCTGTGCAGTAACAGAAACCTGGTTTAAGGCTCCAGAGAGCAACCTCAGCACTACCAGGCTAAAACTCATACCATACATTTCGGCCACAGAACCCAAACCGAAATACAAAAGGTGGGGGCATATCCATATTCATCAAGGATACCCACACCTCCAGGTTAGTGGTACAGCACGATGCTTCAGAGATCATACACATGCAACTAACAATGGGCAAAACTGCAATTCAAATTGTAGCTTGCTACAGATCACCCACCATGTCCCAGGACCCCCATTCCATGTTCCTGGAAACACTGAGAAACATAAAGGTCCTACCACACACTCTAATATTGGGTGATTTCAATTATCCAAACATTAACTGGGAGAACTACTCAAGTACTAACTCCCTTGCCCAACATTTCCTAGAATTTATAAACTCAAATGCCCTGGTTCAACTGGTCAACACTCCCACCAGAGGTGACAACATATTGGACCTGGTCATCACCAACATGGGTGACCGGTGTTCCACACCGGAGGTCAACCCCTCGCTGGTTAGATCTGACCATAAACAAATCACTCTGGATATCCACATTCCGCCCCCACCCCCAGCCAAGAAAACCACCGTGAAAAACATTTCAAAAGCAAACTTCACGTTACTTAAGACCGAGGTGGAAAGTTTCAAAGCCCCCATGCTGAAGGATAATGCTGTCCAAGCTGCAAAAATCTTTACTAATGCATTCTACAGGCACCTACAAGAATGCATGGATCATGCCATCCCAAGCAAAACCAAGACTCATTCCTCCAAGAAAAGGAAACCAGTCTGGTGGACTCCTGCCATAAACAAGCTATACAATAGAAGGAGGAAACTAGTACAGAAAAGAGTAAAATCCCAAGAAGGGAAGACATCCCTGATCAGTATCAGCATGAAACTACGATCCCTCATAAAATCATCCAAGGCGAGCTTTGAAAGAAAAATTGCCAAGGACTCCAAAGATAACCACAAGGCATTCTTTAGCTATGTCAAGAATCTAAGTGGCAATGCTCAGATCTGCTCGGAGTTAGTACAGAATGGCAAAAAATACACTGAACTGACCGATAACGCCAACATCCTGGCAGACAGGTTCAGCACAAACTTCACCCCCCCTCTCACCCCAAGAGGGCCCATAACCATACCAGAAGAATGTAGAGTCCCTGAAATCACAGACACTCAGGTTAAAACAGCCCCCTCCAAAGCCAAAAACACAGCATCAATGGGACCGGATGGTGTCCCAGGCTGCGTCCTACATGAGCTCAAAGACGAACTAACCCCTCACCTAAACACACTGTTCAAACTCAGCCTCTCCACAGGCTACGTACCCATAGAGTGGCTCACAGCAGCGGTTATTCCACTCCACAAAGGTGGAGCCACAACAGACCCCGGGAATTATCACCCTATAAGCCTGACTAGCTTGGTCTGCAAGGCTATGGAGTGCATCATCATGGAACTCATTAACAGAGACATTGGGAACCTCCAAACACTGGACCCTACCCAGTTTGGCTTTGTTAAGGACAGATCATGCCTCCTAAACCTGGTGGACTTCTTTGAGACAGTTACCAAGGTTATAGATGAGGGAAAGGTGGTACACACAGCCTACCTAGACCTCGCAAAGGCCTTCAACACCATTCCCCATTCTGGTATTATAGACAAGCTCACCAGCCTGAACATAAACCTCTACGTCACAAGATGGGTTGCCAACTGGCTCATGGACAGAACCCACATGGTGAGAGTTGTGGGAGCTAGGTCCGACTCTAAATTCGTTACAAGTGGAGTTCCCTAGGGCACAGTCCTAGGACCCCTCCTGTTCGGCATATACTTCTCAGAGGTACAGACAAGCACAGGAGGACTATGGCTGACCAAGTTCGCAGATGACTGCAAACTAGGGGCTATAATTGACTCTCCAGCTGACACAGACTTCCTCCAAAAGGGTCTCACTGAGATGGATTCGTGGTGTCAAAATCATGGCCTCAAGCTCAATGCCAAAAAGTGCATATGTGGTAGTCCCCTAAATATGGAAGACATAATAAGGGATCTGGGGACCCAAGTAGATAGTAATCTCAATTTTGATAATCACATTGCCAAAGTGTTTAGAAAATCCTTCTATGTGGCCCACATAATCACAAAAGGGTTTGAATCCAGATCAAAAGAGGTCATTGTACCCCTCTACTCATCACTCATCAGATCCATCATAGAGTACAATGCCCCATTTGGGATGTATCTTACAAGACACCTGTAACAGCTGGAAAGACCATAAAAGTACCTCACCAAGAGGATCACTGGCCTCAAACAGATGCCCTATGCAGCTCGACTGAAGAAATTACAGCTGTACTCGGTTGCATACCACCTACTCAGAGATGATCTCTGCCTGACATACAAGGCCATGTCCAACCCAGAATTGATGGACATGCTCCACCTAAAGAAAACCTTATCCCTACGAGCCACACACTCTAGGGATCTAAACCTCACCACAACAACAAATAGGACGTGCTGGAGGGATAGATTCCTGTCCCAGAGACTTCCCATGGTTTGGAACAAGATCCCAATCTACATCAGGAAGAGCTCCTTGCTAACACTCTTCAAAAGAAATCTTGATGAGTGGATGGGAAACAAAAAGTTTACCTCGGGGATCACTTCAGTGGCTCTGCTGGACAGAGGCACAGGGAACTAAGGGGGCAGCAAAAGCCAACACATTCTGACTAGGCTTATAAATGTCTTCGGGCAGATAGCCTAGTACCTACCTATGAACCTAAGTCTCATGTTTGCATCAAAGGAAGCATAAAGCAATGATATCACAGATTATATGCTAAAACAAAGTACTGAAAAGCACAGTAGAGTTGCACCATATATAAACAACAGAGAAGACATTAATTATAAACAACTACGTAACATGTAAATACCCACACACCAAAATCCATAGAGCTAAATACTGGGACTTTGCAGTCAGCAAGAAATATCAGTTTAATGTATGTAAGAGGACAGATAGATTGTTTTCAGTCATAGGTTTAGGTTTCACAATATAGTAGACAGACTCATGGAAGAAGTTCAAAGCTCCAGGGAATGGTGTCTGAAAGGAGTGCAACAAATTTCTCAAAACAAAGAAAAAACGGGTGAAAGTGCATTGAACTTCACTTTCTTGGTGTACCTGACCTGTCCCCAGTAACTCCTCAGAAATCTAGAAACTTACCAAGCTTACAAGAAATGTATTTCTGACCACCATCAATTTGTCACATCATAGGCATCATATGAAGTGACCCAGTCATATACACCACTAGACACAAATCACTCAATTATGTCTTACCCTTACATGTTGTATGTGCTGAGGTGTAGAGATAATGATCAAGTTTGTAAATTCAATTTGTGAGAGGTTGGCATAATGGTTAAGGTGTTTACCTTACAGATGCAAGGTACAGGGTTTGATTCTCACATGGGGTAATTGGGTAGGTTTAAAGTGGCCCACAAGGGCAGTTAGCCTAGTACTAATCTATGAACTTAAGAAGACAAAAGCTGTTACGATGTGATCAAGCAACAGTGTTATTGCTGTAAGTATTTCAAAGCTCAGGTTTCTCTTTATTTTTTGGAACTAACAACATTGTATATGGAGGGTGGGTCTAGTTACTTTTTGAATGCAATGCACAGGAGTAGCCAGAAGAAGTGACCAGTAGGGAATGTTACACTTCATTATACATTCAGATAACTCTAAAACAAAGACAAGCATTCTATTTTCTGTATGAACCTTGTGAAATGTGGGAACTACAGAGGTAGGTATGAAAAATAAACAGCATGACAGATGTGGAGCAGCTGTTCCTGAAGGTTGAGTCCTCAGACATTTCTGATTCTTCTGGAATCCAGTAGGAGCAGCTATGGTGACAGAAGGGATCTCAATGGGTGCATCGGATAAGTCCTGGTAAGTGTCAGCAGGGTTTATTATACTGAAGTCTGTGGGCTATAAACAGCAGAAGGAACTGGAATGGTTTTGTAAGACAGGCCACCCCGTGGACTCTTGTTACACAGTAGTTGTGAGTTTTTTTGTGTGCTCCATCCTAGCAGTGAAACTATCAACTCTATAACAGGTCTATTCTAATTTTGTCAGCTCTACCTTGTAAATGTGTGACAGAAGCACTCAGATATGGCTGCCATGACTGTCTCGGATTCTGTCTTGTGCAGAAAGGAATAAGTTAATCCTATGTTACAGATCAAGCTTGTCACAGGTTCTAGACATGATGCCGCTAATTCTTATAGCATGATAAGTTGCGAGCACAGAAAAAGCCACAGTCATAAAATACCTGCACCATTTCACCCTTGTAACTGTAGTCTGAAATCAATGTGAAGAGAGACACCATCAAAGACCATAATGATGTTTCTGTTTGCACTCAACAATAACTGCATATTTCCAGATCATTATTTCAATATTTTATGGCCTGACATATCCCATATTCATAAATCTTAGATCTAAGGTTCCAGATTTCATTTGTTAACCAATGTTTTAATTCCAACTACCAATCCTGTTTAATAAGGGCAAGCATAGCCTTATTTATACAAGTTTAAATGTGTTGGGAGGGGCGGAATCTTCCTTATTGATGCAAGTTTAAATGTGTTGGAAAGGGGCAGACTCTTCCCTACTGATTCAAGTTTAAATGAGTTGGAAGGGGCAGAATCCATGCACTGTAAAGCTTGAGCAGCAAGTAGTGATAGAAGAAGAAGAACTTAAACATGGATTACAGAATGATCACTATTCAATATGTGGGCTAAAATACTACAAGATGAGTCAGAAAGCAGCTCAATAATATAGTCCTACAAAATTATTTCTTGCAGTATTTATTTAACATTTGTTTACCTGAAAAGTCCAACAGGGACAGAGCTCATTTTCAGCTGAGGACCTGGAAGAAACACTCCAGACGGATGTCTTTGGAATGTGGGAGAAAACCTGAGCACCTGGAGGAAATCCACACAAATGCATGGAGGGCGTGCAAAATCCACACAGAAGGCACCCCAGCCGAGAATCGAACTGAAGAACCTCTTACAGAGAGACAATGCTAACCGCTGCAGCACTGCACCACCCTTAGTAGTTTCAGTAATAATTTGCTTCAATGCTTGATCCCTCATATTCTAGAAGAGAAGCTTGTTAAATGATTTAGAATTGCCAGCTCAATACTACTTCATACTGGGCAGAGCCGGATCATGGTCAAATGGGGCCAAAGGCAGGGGAACATCCCCCTGCAGCCATTCTGGTGCCCCATTACTCATATTTCTCCCCCCATTTATCATAAACAGTACTCAAAATTGTCAGCATGCATACTACTTTTGAAATGAAGGCAGAAATATGGATTTAATCTAAAACTTTTAATTTAAATATCTTTTGTTGACCAAGTTAGCCCCACAAGGCTAGTAACATCTTTTCAAAGGAGACACATTAAGTGGTATTTATACTAGTAGGGGAAACCTGGCCATGGCATTTGGGAACTTCCCCAAACTCAATTTGATAGCTCAGGTGGATGTAAAAGATCTCACAGCACCTACCATTAACACAGACAGGTGGGGCTTCAGTTTAACATCTCATTGAAAGGACGACACCCTCAGGAGTGCAACAACCCCCCCCCCCCCAAATACACAGTGGTATCAGCAGTCCATCTACATGGTGCGGAAGTAGAACCAACAGCCTTCCACACAAAAGACAAGTGTGCTTTCTGTTGTGCTATTAACACTGCTCTGAAACTCTACAGAAAAATCACTGACAGCCATTTGCTGAACAAAGCAGTTGCATGTTGAAAACAGATTTAGCATGAGCCACAGTAAACTTCTCTTCATTTGAAACTCACATTCCTTGAAAATTCACTGAAACTCATATTTGCCCCTGAAGTTTTGAAGATTTTTTCCATTAAGCAGTGAAGCAAAATGTATGAACCAAAAATTACCCATTTCAATCAACCCTGATCAATCCGGTAGTTGGTGTAGAGGATTAAGGCTCTTGTCTTCTTAACCAAAGTCCAGGGTTTGAGCCTGAGCAAACTAATTAACTTTTTTCACACACTCATTCACACACACACACACATACACACACACACACACACACACACACACACACACACATGCACACATGCACACATGCACGCATGCTTGCACACACACACACACACACACACACACACACACACACACACACACACACACACACACACACACACACACACTCACACACACACACACTCACACACACACACACACTCACACACACACACACACACTATTTCCAAATTCTCTGTCTGAAGCAGTCTGAAAAGTACACATACAACCTGCAGTTCCAAGTTCTCTCTGAAAAGCTGAAGCAGAAGCAGTGGAACATCTCTCTATGCAGCCATATGTACAGTACCAGGGACAGTCTGCCCAGCCAAGCAAGCAAAGCAGTATGTTGCAGAAGTGGAGTGTCTCCATATGCAGCCATATTACAGTACCTAGAAAGGTCTGCCCAGTCGTGTGAGCAAAGCAGTACATTGCAAAAGTGGAACGTCTCTCTGTGCAGCCATGTATACTTCCAGGTTTTCTGGGTGAGGCAGCCTGAAAAGTTGAGGCAAAGCATTGCAGAATGTCTTCCTATGCAGCTGTGTGCAGTTACAAGTTCGCTCTACAAAGCAGCCTGAAAAGCTGTACATGCATTGGATGCAAGCAGCCTGATCTATTGATGTGTTTAATTCTCACACATTGCTGTGCGTGTGTCCGATGTTAGGACGCACACACACCAGTGTATAAGACTTAAAGAAAAAAATGGTGTACATTTTGTTTTTAATTAAACATTAAATGTTGTGGCAGCCCACACCCCCACAAGCCAGCAGGCCCTTGGCAACTGCCTGGGTCTCCTAGTGCTGGATCAGGCTCTTATACAGGTACATTTAAGCCACTTAGCGATACTTTTATTTATTTATTTTACTTATTTGTTGGTTGACGAAGGCAGACATATGATCCAGGGTCTCTCTGTCAGACACAGAGTAGGATTATTATGCAGTAGTGGAAGGAAACAAGATTGATACAACACTGCATGCACGACTTACACACTTTATAGACATTTAATGACTGAGACAATGAGAAACTTTGAAATCATGCCTTTACAATAGAAACACATAAGAGAGAAAGAAGTCACAATTTAATTTGGAGATTATTGCCAGTGAGATATGTTTAGTGACCAAAACTGATATCAGAGCTGTTGAGTTAACAGTAGATATGGGCACACAGTATCAAGTTATACTGTCCTCATGGGAATCTGGTGTACAAACAGGAAGTAGGAGAATGCACTGCAGGGATTTACTGGTGAAAATTGGTAGTAATCTTAAGGGCTGTGGGTGGCCGGGGGGTGAGGCAGAATAATTGAAGAGGTGTAGGGTAGGTGAGAGCATGTTGCAAGAAATATGAGCACAATGATCTATCTTTATGTTTTCATTGGAACAGAACTAAAGGATGGAAAGGAAATCACAGTCCAATAACTGCATGATCTAAGCCTGAAAGAGAGTTGGGGGTGTGACGAGTAGTGGGGTGTCATGGGAATGATATATGAAAAAATGTGGGATTATGTTGGGATATAGTTTGGAGCTTTGGTGGGGGAAGATAGCAGACTTATGAATTCTGAACTTATGAATATTAAGCAGAAGAAGAAAACCTGAACATTCTTTGATGGAAAGCCAGTTGGCTGTAGCAAGGGAGGTGCAGAAGAACTCACCATATCCAGGTGAGACAAGGATAATCCTGTATATTTAGTTACATATAATTTGGAGATCTTTAAACATTTGGCCAGTGGTATATGAAATGGGGGGAGGGGGGGCAATGCTCCAGCTTGGACTGTATAATGCCTTTACTAATGATATTACAGGAACTGGGTATGAAGGAATGAGCTATTTTATAACAGTAAAGTAAAGAATGAGTATTTTTTCCTTTAAGATAGTTAATATGGTTGAATAAAAACAAAAATTTGACAACTTCTTGACAGATGTGTAAAGACGTCTTAGGAAGTATGTGTACATAAAAAAATTGCATTTATAGGTTCACAGTGGTGTACTAGGCTAACAGCCCTGGAGCCTATATAAGCCTAGCCCAAGAAGATTCCCTGGCATCCTGCCACCCAAAGTTATTTCCCAGTGCTCCTGTCAAGCAAAGCCACTGAAGTGATCCCCGGGGTGAACTTCCTATTGCCCATTCACTCGTCAAGATTTCTCTTAAAGAGGGCCATTGAAATTCTCTGCTTGATGTGAATGGGAGGTTTGTTCCAGAGTATGAGAAGTCTCTGGGTTAGAAACCTATCCCTCCAGCATGTTCTGTTTATTGTGGTAATGAGGTTTAGGTCCCTGGAGCATGTGTCACGGAGGGATAGGGATTTCTTTAGATGTAGCATATCTAACAGCTCTGGGTCAGACATGGCTTTGTAGGTTAAGCAGAGATCGCCTCTAAGTAAGAGATATGAGACAGAGTATAGCTGGAGTTTTTGAGTCTGTCCATATAGAGCATGTGTCTAAGGCCCAAGAGCCTCTTAGTGAGATATTTTGTGGCCTTTCCAGCTGTTGCAGGTGTCTAGTGAGGTACATTACAAATGGGGCATTGTATTCTATAACAGGTCTAATGAGGGACGAGTAGAGAGGGATTATGACCTCTTTCTTCCTGGATGAGAAACCTTTTGTAATGAGATGTACCACATAGAAGGACTTTCTGACTACAGTGGCAATGTGGTTATCAAAGGAGAGGTTACTGTCAACCTGTGTCCCCAAGTCTCTTATCACACCTTGGGTGTTTAGTGGATTATCGCCTATGTGGTAGTACATGGGCACTGAATTTTCCCAAAAGGAATGACAATGTACTATTTGACATTGAGCTTAAGGCCATGGTTCTGGCACCAATCATTAGTCTCAGTGAGGCCCTTTTGTAGAATGTCCACATCAGTTGGAGAATCAATAATGGCTCCTAGTTTGCAATCATCTGCAAACTTGGTCAACCAGAGTCCCTTTGTGTTTACTTGAACTTCAGAGAAGTAGATGCCAAACAGGAGAGGACCCAGTACTGATCCCTGCGGGACACCACTTGTAACTGGTCAGTAGTCAGATTTGGAGTCCGCTACTTTCACAATGTGGGTTCTGTCAGTGAGCCAGTTGGCAACCCATCTTATGACATAGGGGTTTATGCCTAGTTTAGTGAGTCTATCTATGATTCCTGAGTGAGGGATGGTGTCGAAGGCCTTGGCAAGATCTAGGTAGGCTGTGTTAACCCTCATCCACAGCTCTGGTGACCGACTCGAAAAAGTCTATCAGGTTGAGCAGGCATGATCTACCTTTCACAAACCCAAACTGTGTGAGGTCCAGAGTTTGGAGGTTCCCTATGTCCCTATTTATAAGTACATGATGATGCGCTCCATAGCCTTACATATCAGACTCATCAGGCTAATGGAGCAGTAGTTCCCAGGGTCTGTACTTGCTCCCCCTTTGTGGAGTGGGATGATCGTAGCAGTGTGCCATTTGGTAGCAACAAAGCCTGATATGAGGCTGTGATTGAACAGGGTACTCAGGTGCGGTACCAGTTCACTTTGTAATTCATGTAGAACACAGCCAGGGATATTATCAGGTCCCATGGATGCTGTATTCTTGGCTTTGGACAGTGCATTTTTTACCTTTGTAGCTGTGATAATAGGGACTTGGCATTCCTCAGGCATTGTGATAGGCCCTTTAGGGGGTGAAAGGCGGGTAAAATTCGCACTGAACCTGTCAGACAATATGTTGGCAATATCTGTTGGTTCTGTATATGTACTGCCATTGTGCTGTAACTCAGAGTAGATCTGAGACTTGCCATGTAAATTCTTGACATAGCTATAGAATGCCTTGTGGTTGTCTTTAGAATCTGCAGCAATGTTGTTTTCATAGCTAGCTTTAGAGGATTTGATGAGGGATCTCAGTTTTTTGCTGATGCTAACAAGGAAGTTTTTCCAGTCTTGGGACTTCACCCTTTTCTGCAACAGTTTTTTTCCTACTGTTGTAGAGTTTTTTTATGGTAGGGGACCACCAGATTGGCTTTCTTTTTTTGGAGGAGAGCGTCTTGGTTCTGTTTGGTATGGCCAGATCCATGCACTTGTGTATGTGTTCATACAGTGCATTGGTGTATGATTCAGCAGTCGTGCACCTATTTTCCATCTGCATGGGTGTCGTGAAGTTAGCCACTTCTGTTTTTATAAGCCCAAAATTGGGTTTGGAGAAGTTTTTTATGGTGGTTTCCGTTGGGGGGGAGTGGGTGTGATGTGGATATCCATGGTGATTAACTTGTGGTCAGATCTGACCAGGGAGGAGTTGGCTACTGATGTAGAACATTGGTTGGCCATGTTAGTAATGACTAGGTCAAGGAGGTTTCTTCCCCTGGTGGGGGTAAGAATGAGATGGTCCATGGCATTGGAATTAATGAATTCAAGAAAACATTGAACAAGTGCATTGTTACATGAGTAGTTTTCTCAGTTAATGGAAGGGTAGTTAAATTCTCCCAGTATAAGGGTATTGGGTTGTACCCTAATACTTTCCAGTGTGTTTAGGAATGTGGAGTAGGAGTCTTGGGACACGGTGGGGGATCTATAGCAGGCTACAACCTGGATTGCAGTTTTACCCAGTGTTAGTTGTACCTGAAGTATCTCTGATATGTTATGTTGGGCTACTAGTCTGGAGGTGTGTATATCCTTTATGAATATGGAGACACCACCAGCTTTAGTACTTTGTTCCAGGTTTAGGGGCCAAAACGTGTGGTATGAATTATAGCCTGGTACTGCTGGTGAGCTCTCCGGAGCCTTGAACCAGGTCTCGGTCACTCACAGACGTCAATGTTCTCCATTTTAAGGAGTGCTTTGAGCGAGTGCATTTTGAGATTTAGACTTCTGGCATTGAGTAGCATAACCCTCAAATTTTGTTTACTTGTAGCTGTTATGGTGGTAATTTTGTCTTCAGGACATTTCCTAAAACAGGGACTATAGGGGTGGCAAGAGCCTTGGCCAGTATCCGGAATCCCAGGGGTAACAGATGCAGGCCACTCTGGGGAAGCATTGAGGTCTGTCGATCATGTCATCCCAGGCAGACAGATACTGGATCCCCTTAGAATGACACCAGAAACTTAGCCAATTGAAAAACACTGACAGAAAGTGCAAGACACTCCATTTTATTATTATAATTGTTTAAACTAAAAGCAGAACCGCACCCAAAAACTGGGAAAACATATATTTTTCAGCCAATCTTGAAGTTTTCTGAATTGCTAATGCCTTTGTTATCAAAGTAAATGGTTACTATTATTTCCAAATTTGTTACACCCCAAATGATCTGAAGGAGGCTGCCATGGCTGCTATTATTTTGTTTTACAGTCAATGGCTTCGCCTTCCTCATGTCATGTTAGAGAGACAGAAAGAAATCCTCATGATAAGGGAATCATTTACTGTAGTTTTCTCTCTCATCACTTGACAACATTGCTGTGACTGCTTACTTTTCACTGACAGCATCGATCCACATTTTTAATTACTTTGTTTCCTTTGATTTTCATTTGTGCCTGTCTCTGTTGCATCATTTTAAGGAATGTTTGAATGACAGGCTTGAAAATATAAGAGTTAATTGTTCTTTTCAAAGTAACGTGTAATTCAGTGTTCAAGTCTGAGAAATCTGACCCCTGTGATTTATAGGTGTTACCTGGGCTGAGATGGTTTGTGTTTCATTCACAGTTTTAAATATTACACCTGGAATTAAAGTCTTTGGTGTTAATCTTTTTTCCCCAACACTAGAAGAAACATGCAGTCAAGGCAGCCGGAACCATAGGACAAGAAGGAGGGAATACCCCCCCCCCTCAATTTTACAACTGCAAGACCATGGGCAGTTACCTAAGACCACTCTAAAACTCCACGGTGGCAGTGTCTTCCTTAAGGAGGACCCATGTGTGCGTCGCATGCCAACAATAATTAGTCTACACTTACGTGCATATAGAATTTAAACTATAGCTGTTCCATCCAGCATGTATTTCAGATGTTTACGCTGCTCCCAAGTGTTTTTGTTGATCACTGCTGCCACAGTCATGCCATTGAGCAAGTATTTCAGGAAAGTCATGCCTCCAGCTAAGAAATGTTTTGTTGTTGCCAAGTGTTCTTTACTTTTGTATATTGCTGACGTCATCACATTTGTTCTTGTTGCCCATTTCTAGTCTACACTTATGTGCATATAGAATTTAAATTATAGCTGTTCCATCCAGCATGTATTTCAGATGTTTATGCTGCTCCCAAGTGTTTTTGCTGATCACTGCTGCCACAGTCATGCCATTGAGCAAGTATTTCAGGAAAGTCATGCCTCCAGCTAAGGAATGTTTTGTTGTTGCCAAGTGTTCTTTACTTCTGTATATTGCTGACATCATCACATTTGTTCTTGTTGCTCGTTTCAGGTACAGGTGTGTGTGTGTGTGTGTGTGTGTGTGTGTGTGTGTGTGTGTGTGTGTGTGTGTGTGTGTGTGTGTGTGTGTGTGTGTGTCAGGTGGTTAGTGTTACTCAGGCTCAAACCCTGTACCTTGGGAACAAGAAACAAGAGCCTGAATTCTCTACCTATACCACCACTTGTGATTTAAGGAGATGAGTCCATAGCTCTCAACTGTCCAGATTTTCACAGAATATTTGGCTCATACGCTTGGTATGTTACTCTTAAAATTTGGTGGTTTTCTGGCAAATCAGTAAGAACTGAATTCACTAAATAATGATAGCCATTTAAGTTTCAGTCTTCCTATCTTTCAGGAAACACATGGTAACACAAAACACTATTTTAGCAACGTTCTAAGATTATACAAGCAATGTTTAAAATGTGTCCCTAGATTTGTCCCTTTGCCCCCCCCCCCCCAAATAAATTAGTTTTTTTTTTTTTCCAGATTACTTGTACTGCAAAGTTGGGAGATTTTAGTTGAGTGTCAAGTGGATTTTACAAGGAGCTGAGAGCTTCAGGGAAAGAGAAGTTTAGTGCTCCTTATGCCAGGTCTGCTTGCATTGTTAATAGCACAACAGGTAGTATACATATTTTTGATGCAGAAGGCTGTGGGTTCTACTCCCACAGTATACATATGGATCGCTGATACTGTACTGTGTTGTACTTTAAAGGCAGATGATGCTGCAGTCCTGTGAATGTCCTCCTTTGGAGGAGTTACCTAGTAACTATGAACCTGTTATCAGTTTGTCATCCATTCCCTATAGTAATATTACTAGCTTTTCATTTTTTAATGTAACATGGGCAATTTATTCTTCAAGGGCAACAGGCACTTTATTTGTAGATGAAACAATGAAATGTAAAGTTGTTTGCTAGCAGCAACCTCTTCATTAGTTATAGATCCCTTTAATGTAGAATTATTTAGATGACTTTTACTTGTGCAGAGATTTTGCATATTTACTGATATTGGTGGATTGTAATGACAGAAGTTTGAGTGGCCTTTTATGGTTGAAACTTTCTGAAATGGGTAGTTTTGTCATTGGTTCATACATTTTGTTTCATTGCTTACTAGAAGACTGTTCAAAACTACAAATTTAAAACACATTCTAACAAGTGGTGTTGTATTATACAAGGGATATAATTTAGGTGAATCAAAGAACGCATACATGCATGCATGGCACTAAAAATGTGTAAGGAGCCTATGGTATGAAAACAGTCCAGAGGTAAACTTAGTCCTCCACGGGCCAGATACAAAATGAATGTGGGTTTTCATGCCATTTCAATGAATGTGAGTTTCAAGGGCAGAGAAGTTTACTACTCATGCTAAGTCTGTTTTCATTGTGAGACTGTCTTGTTTAGGGTCTGGTTCATTTCGCCGAAAGCACATTTCGCCAAATTTTATTTCAGCAAGACCAAATCGCCAAAAGCACAAATCACCAAAAACTCATTTCACTGAATTTAATTTCACCGAAAATAGTAGTGGTAGTGTATATGCCCTTTTCCCCACTGTAGTGTGATCCTGGAGTTAGAATATATAGTTGGGGGTGTGGGGGGTGTCAGAAGCAAACCCACCCACCTAGCTTGTTTTATACTATGCAGTTTCTGTTAAGAGGGTAAGTACTTTTTGATCAGACTAGATGAGGGGCTATGCTATGATCCAGCTCTGGTATTTTGCACCATTATAAAAAAGTTTTTCTATATTGCACAGCTTATAAATAAATTGATTGTGACTAGATCTAGAGATGTTATTATCCCCCTTTACAAAGCCCTCATTAGGTCAATAATTTTGTATAATGCCCACTTTGCCATATATCTGTCCAGACTCATGCAACAAATGGAATACCCACAGAGATACCTTACTAAAAGGATACAAGTCCTAAATAATAGGTCTTGCATGGACCAACTCAAAGATTTATCACTATGCTCACTATTGTACAGAGTACTCAGATGTGACCTGTGTCAGGCATACAAGGCATCCTCCAACCTAATACTGATGGACCTACTGAACATTGGCAAGTCAAATGGCATCAGAAATATTCAGTCCAGGTATCTAAACTGAATGCTGTGGGCAGATGAATATATATCACAGAGGCTACCACTGTTCCAGAACAGACTATCCATTCAAGTAAAACGAATAAAACAAGTAAAACAAAGCTCATCCCTGTCCATATTCAAATGCAACTTGGAACTAAGGATGGGTAATAGAAAATGTACTGCAAGGTTGCCCCTAGTGCCACTAATGGATAGAGGCAGTTCCTAAATGCTGCATCCCTTACATAGGTCCCCTCCAATTATTTACGGTATGATCACAGTTTTTCTCACTAGGGCTAATATACAATCATCAGCCATGGGATAGGTAAGAGCAATCAGGAAATGTTAATTCAAGCACCAAAAGGGAAAGTGGCTAAGCTTACAAAGTCCTCCAAGTGAACTTATGGTGTGGTAGTAAATAGTTTTAAAAACTTGCCCTTTTAGATCACTAACTGCCCCTCTCATTCTCCACCCTCCAAGCCTTCAACAGCTTCTGGTGCCTCTTCATTCACTTTTACAGACATTACAGTGTAGAAAAAATGCAAAATTAAATAGTGACAGAAAGTAGGATGAGTTAGATGAACATATTTGCTTGCTTTCTTTCTTTGTGGCACTGAGTTTTATTACAGAGAAAGACATTTGCATCAGAAAACTAAGCTTGAAAGCCCTGACTTTGTTCAGACTCCAGGCTACACCATTTATCTGTGGTGTGATGCTGGCGATCTGTAACTGATAAATGTCATTGTTTAAAAAGCATTGTTATCTTAATGGCTCTGTAGCAGCGATAAGTGACCTAACTTAATTACTCTGCCACTCTTGGTAGCTGTTGTGATGTAACAGATGAGACAGATGCAGGAAAGAAAGAAACAGAATTATTAAATGATGTTTTTCTGTACATTAAGTGTTTAGTGTTGGATTGCAGGGAAGTAAAAACACTTTTTGGAAAGAAATACTTGACTTTTGGGTGGCGTTCTACTTTAATATGTCAAACACTTGAAATATGTTAGTAGTAAAAATTGCAAACTGATAGATTATAGCTAATCTCTGTAGGTGCTCCCTTCTTACTTCTGTTTTTAGATTACTTTTCACTACGGAATTGTTAAGCTTTAAAAAACTCACCCCCATCCTTATTTCATGTTTTGCTGATGCACGTCTATCACATTCAGATCCCATCACCTGCCAATACCATAAATCACTTGTTGACAAGATTCAATTCGCTTCAGGGCTAATTTAATTAGTTTAGTTTTCTTGTTGGGGGATATGGTTCCAAAAACTTAACTTCTGGATACAGATCTGCCATTTTTCCAGTAGTGGTATTGAGAGTGTTTCTCCCTGTTGTAGTTAGATGTAATCCATTGAGTGTTATTAAATGAGTTTTTAACATATTCATATTGCAATGGATACAGGGCTGCAATTACGATCCAAAATTGGGAAAAAGACAGGCACACTTAAAACCCTTCCGGCATCAGAAAGATGCTTTAAAAGCTTGTTTTAAGCACCCTTCAGCACTGCTGAGCTCCTAGACTTATACTAACATTAACAGCAGTCAGTGGCCACCACACAAGAGTAGAAGGAGGACGTTAAACATTTCATTTGGACTATTTCAAGTGTCCAAAGTATTTAATAGCTTTCTGCCACTCCTCTGCGGTTGAATATCTTTGTGTGGCAAAGAAAACCATGTTACAGTACTACAACACATTTTTCTCAGCTTTGTTGTATGTCAGATCAGGTAAAGCTCAATTTACTACAAAGAATTATGATGCGGTCTCTCTGATTATAACCCAGATTGTTAGCTATTCTAAACACGGATGTTAAGATTCACCTCTCAAGTATCACTCTTGAGGTGAATTTCTTGCCCACTATAGCCATCCTTTTTATATATGTATTTTGTATTACAACTAAATTAATTTGTACAGATATTGATGATATGATCTGAACTGATCCTCTGACTTTGTTTTTGATATAAAATTTATCATGTGATATATTGTTCCCTAGATTTGGTTTAGTCATTTTATGATGACAACATTTATTGTGGGGCAATAAACATTTTATTTTATGTGTTTCAGTTATTAGTTTCATTTTTTGTTGGTTTTACTTACTGGAGATGGATTTTCTGAGATAATTTGTGCTATAATATGCTTTCTCATAATCATTATGGAATATCCAGAAGTTTTATTTCTATTCCATCTGGATTTACACTGCGTGAAACTCCCAGTGGTTTATTTATAAGTAGAGTTGAGTAAACTAGTGCTCCTGTAGTTTCCACTGTGAATGCACAGGGAGATACAGAAAATCATCAGTTTTTGTTGATATTTCATTTAATGTTTTCTGGGAGCCTCCATTTTTCTTTGATAAGCTGACTACTGAATCTTCTGATCCTTTAATATAGAGTTATGAAGATTTATCTAGTAATGTTTCAAATTTAAACTGGCTGCAGTGGGATCATGATTTTTTTTCAGCTAGCATAAAGGCCAGTTATATTCCAGGGGGACTACACATTACTAAACTCATGACAGGGAATATTTATTTGGCTGACTTACTGGACAAATGGAAGAAACCAAATCACAGAGTTTCATTGGAATATATGAATGTATTAAGCACGTACAACAATTTGATGCTTCTAAATCTAAAAGATAAGATTAGCACAATTTTTTGATAGTTAAAAACACTATTACTACAATAAATTATGAATGAAAAATAAGGGAATTACAACTGAAAGAAAATGAAATTCTGTCCAAAAGGAAGATGCACAAATTTGCAAGAACAATACAATACAATATATACTAATATGAAAGATGGCAATTTGACCAATCCTAACACAGAAACAAGATAGCTGAACAACAATATTGGAATGTACAGAATGCTCAAACAGGTATGCAAGCTGAGGATGTAACAAATAAAATGAAGGTCTTCTTTTCAAAAGTGAGCCAATCAAAATATGGATATTTGTTGGAAGGAACACTGGAAGATATTTGGGAAGAAGTAGATACATTATACAGACTGTCGCCGCACCAACAGAACTATGAATGGAATCATCAAAACCCCGGACAGTACAAAAACGGAAAAATCTCAAATGAACATAAAATTTAAATTATTTCAAAATAGTAATCTTTCTTTTAGAATTTAAGCTGAGGATGACATTTCTTTTTTGATCAAGAGTTAGTCATTTGTGCCTCTGAGGAGGTCTTATATTATCCGTGTTATTTCTAGTTTGAAAATGTTCACACAGAAGTTACATGAGATTAATCCGACATATTATTACCATTATTATTTAAGTTTGATGACCAGGGAAGTCCACTGGGCCATAAAGAGCTCATTTTCAGTGGAGGCCCAGGGAGAAAAGCTCCAAATATTGCAAGTTACATATTACATGTTACAAAAGAATAACAAAGATTTGTACAGAACAATTAAAACATTTACAGAAATATAATATATTATGTAATAAGCTTTTAGTGAGTTAACATTTAAACAGAAGGTTAATAGCCCTTTTGGAGGTTGGGTAAACTGAACATTTGCAGAAAAAGACATTTTTGTCAAATAAGCTCTTTGTAAGTAAACATTAAACAAGTAGCTACTAGCCCTTTGCAGGTTAGGTGGACCATTTTGCATGGAGAGAGTACCAAAAATTGGATTATGGAAAGTATAGTACATTAGATAGCAGAGAGAAAATCAGTCCCTGGTAGGGCAAGACTGTTTTAGGTTGAGATGAAGCAATAGAATTGGTAAACGGTAATGATTTCAGTGCAGGGTAGAAAGAGATGGGGTGGAGAGGGGTTTATATTGGAACGTGACATGGGTATTCCCATTTGGCTGATAGATGAGAGAATAGCTGAAATTTGAAATTGGTATGGTTTGGAAGGTTGCGAAGGTGTGTCGGGGGGGTTCCACTGCTTGGCTAAGGAGTAGGACAGTAGTAGGAGGCCAGGAGGTCGAGCTGGTTTGTGGACCTGAAGGAGATTTTGGTTTGTGGATCTGAGTTGGCAGTTGGGTATATAGGGTTTTAAGGATGTAGCAAATGATGGGCAGTTTGTGGGTTTAAAGATGAGCTTGTGGGTAATGATGAGTTGTAGGTAACTATGGTAGTTGGGAAGCTCAAGCCAAATGAGGGTGAGGAGGGAGTGGCAGTGGTGGGAGGAGTTTTTTAAATTTGTTACAAATTTCCAGATCGTGTGGTAGCAGGATTCAACTTTGGATCATAAGCCGAGGTGGAGATTTGTGAACAGAGGGGCACCATACATCAGGAAGGGGACCACAAAGGTGGATGCCAGGGTTTGACGGGTAGAGGGGCTGAGGAAGCGGTTGTGTTTGTAGAGGAGACCTATCTTTTGGTGGGTTTTTCTGATTGCGGAGGGGATGTGGATATCAAATTTTAGTTCATCATCAATGATGATGCCAAGAAGCTTGGTGGTGGGAATGATTTCAAGGGGGGTGTTGTTCTGGCTCTGTACAGTGAATGAGGTTTTGTCAATAATAGAGTTTTTGTTAGGGGAAAAGATCATTAGTTTGGTTTTATTTGCATTTAGAGCTAAGTGGTTGGACTGGATCCAGGTTTCGGTTGTGAAGAAGGCTAATTGGATTTTTGCAAGGAGCTCAAAGGGTAAGAAGGCTGAGCAGATGATAATCGAGTCGTCTGCATATTGGATGACAGATGACTCTGGGATGGAGTGGTGAAAGTTTTTGATAAACAGGTTAAAGAGTAGAGGGCCAAGAACAGAACCTTGAGGGATGCCTGTGGGTGTAGGGAGGAAGGGGGAGGTTGAAATTTTCCATTTGACAGCTTGTTGGCAGTTGGACAGGTAGCTGGAAAACCAGGCTATGGTGGAGGAAGAGAAAAGTAGGATGGAAAGTTGGGATATGAGTAGGGTGTGGGAGATGGTGTCAAAAGCTTTTCACAAATCTAGGAATAGCGTAGATACAAATTTGCCTGAGCCTCATTCAGTGTTGTTGGTTTCCAGAAAGGAAAGAAGGGCAGTCATGGTGGAGTGGCCAGGGCGGAAGCCATGTTGGGTAGGGGAGAGGAGATTGTTTTGGGTTAGATGTGTCATTAGTTGTACTTGGATGGTTTTCTCTAGAGTTTTAGAAAAAGGGGAAAGGATGGCAATAGGCCTGAAGTTGGTAGTGTCAGTATTCTAGCCACCATTGTGTAGGGGGATGATGTAGGCATGGTGCCAGATGGAAGGGACATATGATTCTTGTATGGATCTATTTATAAGAATATAGATGGGATAGGCGATGCTGTGTGCAGATAGTTTGAGGAAGGTAGGTGGAAGATTGCATATTCTAATAAATGTAAGAAATATCCATTTATGCGCCCCTTCTTATATCTGAAATACAAGCTTTTGGAAGGGTATGTGAAAGTAATATAAGAAATTATTTGGGTGTACATTATAAGAAGTCTTTTTTTAATGAGACTACAAGGTAAGTGTTGAACCTGGAATGTATTATGTAATTGTTACGTGGTAGTGTAAGCAAGTAAAAGGTGAGAAATTTGTACAGAAATTACCTTAACATGTGACAGCAGAGACTTATCTGACTTATACGTGTCCATTATTAAGTGGTAGGACTCAGGCATCAAAGATTCATACAGTCATACCTTTCAAAAGTAGTGATGATCACTGCATGCCCTAAGTTTAGCACCAAACATTTATACTGCAAAATTATTGATGAGAAAAGTTAGAAAGTAATGATACACATTGCAGTTTAACTTCACAATCCTCACAAAATCTGTCTAACTTTCTAAGACCAATATAAGTCAAAGGTACAATTGCCAGATCAACATCACAAATGCAGATAAACTAAGCACTAAGTCAGTTGAGCATCAGACGCAAAGCTTATGTATACCTGAATCCAAAAGATACAAAACAGGGATATGGTACAGTTATCATCACTTCCACTGGGTGTTGGGGGAGGGCAGAAAGCCTAGGCTGACACAAAAGGTCGGTGTGTGTGTGTGTGTGTGTGTGTGTGTGTGTGTGTGTGTGTGTGTGTGTGTGTGTGTGTGTGTGTGTGTGTGTGTGTGTGTGTGTGTGTGTGTGTGTGTGTGTGTGTGTGTGTGTGTGTGTGTGTGTGTGTGTGTGTGTGTGTGTGTAAGAAAGAGAAGCAGGCAGACATCTGGATAAACCAACAAATGGCCACTGAGACAAAATGAGTTTTAAGCTGCATGGCTGAACCATGTAACTGTTGTGTGCGTGTCTGTAGGGGTGTCCAGGTGAAACTGATGTGTGAGTGTTTGCATGAACACAGCCAAGCTCTGTGCTAGCTCTGCATCTTGGTAAGTCAGACAGGTGTGTGGTGGAGGTGACAGTTGATCACTGTCATCTCTGACCATGAGAACTGGCACTGCCAGGAGTTTCACTTGCATGTTCACACCTGCGGTCAGATCCACTACTGCTACCTGATGTAAAGTTGCTCAGTACTTTAAAAATGAAGACAGATACATTTCTTTCTCTCTTTCAGTGGCTTTTATTAACTACAGTACACACATGCGGGAGCCTCATGGAAAGTATCAGGGAGACTCCCAGAACAAAGGAATAAACAAGTTTATATACTGGTGATATTGCTGACAGTACAAAAATATAAAACTGAACCAATTAGATCATTACACAGGGCAATTAACCAATCAAAGGTTTACCCGTAAACATAAGACAATTCACATCATCATATCTCTAGGCAGAAGAGAAAATAGGATATACTTCCATAAAAGGCACATTTCCTGCCTTCAGACAGAATCTAGTTTGTTCAGTATTTTTCCATTATTCACAGTTCAGAGTTGACAGTACTCAGTACATCTCAGTTTATATAAACTGTCACATACTCAATTCCCTTGAAACACATGCTTTGGCTGTTCATATTCTACAATCCCCCATTTGATGCTGTGTAAGCATCATCATCATTTAACCTGTCATACATTTGCCACAGATCTAGCATAATCATGCTACTAGTCTTTTCATCATTGAGAGATATTTTCATTTCATTATCTACAGTCATAGTTGCAGGCATATAAAATTTAGGCATGTTCTTCACAGTTTTTGAAGACATTAATTTCAAGATCAGTGCTTTGATTAGAAATAAGACAATGAAAACAACAATTGCTAATACTGCAATTAACAAAATCAGCTTCAACAGTCCACCACCCCCAACCTGAGAACAGGTTGGTTAACCAAGCCCACGTTGAGCTATCAGCCTCTTTGGCCTCTGAGAGTTTGAACATTTTCTGAATCAGTTCAAAATGACTTTCAATTTTGTGCTGATTGTCAGGAATAAATGTACAGCACTCCTCCTGGATTAAAGTGCAAGTTCCTCCTTTCGCCACTAGGGTGAAATCGAGGGCCATATGGTTTTGGAGTACTACAGCCCTCATAGCAGTCAGTTCATCAGTTACTAGTTCTAAGACAGAAAATGTAGCATTGCTCAAAATTTCGAGCAGTTTAGATAACTTTCTCAGTTTCCAAATTGATTTCACTGCTCTGTATGATGGAATTATACCAGTCCATGATATTACATCATCACCCAAGTCCATATGGGACAGTCCTTTGGTACTAGCATGAGCCAAGTTATGATGATAGATTCATGAAGCATCAACTTTGCCTACCAGATTGGCAGGCTTCTTGACCTCTAGAAAATTCCGAATTTTTCCCTTAGGTAATGTGGATACATGTCGGATAGCTGGAACTAGGTAACCCAGAAAACAGCTGCCAGACCAGTTTCCTGGTAGCCATTTATATGCTTTTCTTCCGCACACAAAATAACAGTTCTCTACTTTGATGGTGATATTGATAGGCTTAAAGTGATTCTCAGCATTCTGCCGCCCTTCAAATATTTTCCAGTAGACAGTTTCTATTTTCCGGGAAAAGTTAGCTATAGAGTTTTTTACAATTCTTGATATAGGTGAGAAATCATTACCCAACCCCATGCAGTGCAGTTATATACCACTGTTTTGTTGCAATGGCTCCACCCTACTCTGATTTTATCAAGTTTCTGGAAACACACACTTCCATTTTGATGGACAGACAACTGTAATGCTACTTTGTGTTTTGAAATAACTCTTGATGTGTCATAGATCAGATTCGTCCATGTCTCTTTAATCCCTAAAGGAACTATATTTAGCATCAATCCCCCATGAACCGTAGGAATGGCAGTGCAGATCCAGCAATTGGAAACATTAAGGGATGACGCATAAGTATATTTTATAGCTTGGTAGGTATTGAATGGTGGATGCCATGCAGTTCTTTTGGCATGAGGTATTACTGTAGCAGAAAATAGGAATGGCCACAGTAGAAATATAAGAACAACAAAAATAACCACCAAGATTGTTTTACAGTACCTTAGTGGAAATGGTAGTTTTGGTGGTATTGTATTGGAATGGAGAAGTGTTCCGATTGTAGAAATGTCAGACATTATCAGGTGCAGGAGCAGTATGGCTTCGAGTACAGGAGGCGATAGGTGGAGATTCTGGAGCTGTGAAAGGTAGAGGTGTTTGATCTTCGGAAGGGACAACTTTCTTAACGTGTGATATATGAATCCAGATTGGTGAGCCTTATAATCATACCGCTAAAGAGGTTGTCAATAGAACCAGGTAAGGCCCCTTCCAATGAGGTTGCAGTGCTGTTTTTCTGGAGAAAGACTTGACGTACACCCAATCACCTGGTTGTAGTTCAGAAGACATAAAAGGATCAGGGTTATGTTGTGCCGCTGCTACTTGGTGGTGATAACACTGTAAGAAAGAAACAAGAGAAGTGCAGTATACAATAACATCATGATCAAAGGCATCGTACTCAGAAAAGGGTGGTGGCGGAGTCATGGGCATGCGCATAGGTTGACCCATTAGAATTTCATGAGGAGAAAGACCTCTAGTAGCATGTACTTGTGCTCTCATAGAGAGCAAAGCTAGTGGTAAGGCCTGTACCCAAGTGAGGCCTGTTACAGTAGTAATTTTTGCTAGTCCAGTTTTCAGTGTTTGATTTATGCGTTCTATAATTCTAGATGCCTGCGGTCTATATAGACAGTGGAATTTTAGAGTGATGCCCAACATAGTACACAGTGAGTCAATTAATTGAGCTGTAAAATGTGTTCCACGGTCTGAATATATATAACAAGGAACACCAAATTGAGGTATAAAGTCATAACAATGTTTCTTAGCAACTGAGATAGCATCATTTATCGCACAAGGGTATGCATCTAACCATCCAGAAAAAACATCAACAAC
This sequence comes from Protopterus annectens, assembly GCF_019279795.1. Lineage (NCBI taxonomy): Eukaryota > Metazoa > Chordata > Ceratodontiformes > Protopteridae > Protopterus > Protopterus annectens. The sequence continues at coordinate 103,818,140 of NC_056746.1, forward strand.
AGTTAAAACATATTTAAAATGTGCACAAAGTGGTAATTCAATAAAATCACATTGCAAAGCACAAAATGGTCCCAATGGTTTTGGTAAGGGTTGTACGGGAGCCATTGTGCCTTTGGAAATATTGTACTGTAAACAAATGGAGCATTTGCTCACAAAGTGCTGTACAGAAACAGAAAGCTTTGGGGCAAACCAATCCTTTTGGATTTGTTTTATTAAAGCTTATACCCCAACATGGGCTGGCAAATGATAAGCTTTAATGAGGGAATTTAGCATGGATAGGGGGCAGACCAATCTGCCATCTGGATGTTGCCAAATTAAATCAGATCGTTTAAAACTATTTTGAGCCAGCAATGTTTTTCTTTCTGATTCTGAGACCTCATTCTGTAAAGCTTTTAGTACTGTTTCATCAAAAATTTTCATAGATTGTAATGGCTGCAAAAAGTGACCCTGAACAGTTTGTGAGAAAGCAGCCTGTTTAGCAGCCCAGTCAGCAAAATTATTGCCCTTACTCTCGAAAGTGTCATTGGATTGATGGGCTGCACATTTAATAACAGCAATTTCAGAAGGTAACAATAAGTCTTGTAATAAATTATTGATATAAAAATGGTTTTTAATGGGTGTTCCGGAAGATGTTAAGAACCCTTGTTCTTTCCATAATATGCCAAAATTATGAACAACACCATGGGCATAACAGGAATCAGTATAAATAGTAACAGACTTGTCTTTAGCTAGTGTACATGCATGTGATAATGCCATTAATTCCGCAGCCTGTGCGGAGGCGCCTGTAGGTAATCGTGCCGATTGCAATACTTCAGTCGGTGTGCAGACTGACCAAGCAGCTTGGAATTTTCTGGAGTTTGTTCTTAAACAGGATCCATCAATGAAAAGAACTAAATCAGAATTTTGCAAAGGAGTATCAAATAAATTCAACCTACGAGAAAGGACAGAGTTAACTACTAACACACAATCATGTGGTTCGCCCTCGTCAGAGGTTGGTATTAAAGAGGCAGGGTTTAGTGGTGGGCAGCGTTTAATTTATAAAGCAGGATTTTCCATTAAACTTATTTCGTACTTAGTAAGGCATGCATTTGAAAGATATTGTGTTTTAGTTTTCAAAAGTAAGGCTTGAACAGCATGCAGGACTACTAGTACAGTGTTATGTCCCAGGGTTAGTGGAGCTGCCATGTCTACCAAGACGGCAGCAGCAGCCACAGCCCGTAAGCAAGCTGGATAACCAGAAGCAACCGGATCCAACTGATTGCTATAGTAAGCAATTGGTCGGTGTTCTCCAGTGCGTTGCTGGGTTAAGTGACCCAGAGCAGTCTTATTTCGTTTGCAACAAAAGAAAACGAAAGGCTTAGAATAGTCCAGTAACCCTAAGGCAGGAGGATTTACCAGGGCTGTTTTGATTGCCTGAAAAGCCTCATCATGCTGTGACGTCCAAGGTAGAGGGTCTGTAATGTCCTTTTTCAAGAGTTGCAACAGAGGGGCGGTAATTTCTGAAAAATTAGACACCCACTGTCTGCAGTATCCTGGTAGACCAAGGAACCCTCTCAGTTGCCTCTGGGTTGCAGGACGAGGTGCAGTTTGAATAGAACTGATACGGTTTGGGAGTATCCGGTGAGAACCCATTTCAATTATGTGTCCTAAATACTGTACTTTATCTTGACAATATTATAATTTCGATTTATTTACTTTAAATCCACGTGCGGCTAGAACTTTTAACACTAAAAGAGAATCTTCCTTACAGGCGTTACTGTCTGGGGAGGCTATAAGTATATCATCCACATATTGGACTAGTACTGAACGTGATGGTAGCTGTAAATCTTGTAATTGCCTATGCATTTCCCTTGAAAATAAAGTCGGAGATTCTACATACCCCTGGGGCAATCGGGTCCAAGTACACTGTTGCCCTTTGTAGGTAAAAGCAAACAAATATTGACTATCAGAATGTACTGGGATAGAGAAAAAAGCTGATGAAATATCTATTACTGTAAAACATTTAGCTGTAGGTGGGATACAACTTAAAATAGTGGCAGGGTTTGGCACAATTGGGAAGACAGGCATAACTGCTTTGTTAACTTCCCGTAGATCCTGTACAAATCTGTAAGCTTGTTTACCAGGTTTCTTTACTGGTAATATTGGAGTATTACATGGGCTTGTGGTGGGTACTATTACCCCTTGCTGTGCTACTGCAGAAATAACAGGGGCTTTACCAGAAATAGCCTCAGCCGTCAGAGAGTACTGTGGTACTCGCGGCAACTTTGCTCCAGGTTTTAGAGTTATTTTTACAGGGATAGCTGCAGTCAAAAATCCTACATCATTATCATGAGTTGTCCACAAGCAAGAGGGTAGGGAGTGTAAATCTTCATTTCTGTTAGAATCTGACTGAATACACATTGATTGCAATGTGATAGTATCATCCAAGGCTGCTAAAGTAGTGTCCTGTTGGTCTGAAGGTACTTGGAGATAGACTCTGTCAGCTGTGCAAAAGATGGTGGCCCCCATTTTGCACAACAAGTCTCGTCCTAATAAATTTAAAGGCGCTGATGGTCCTACTAAAAAGGCATGATTATCCTGCAATGGTCCCAAAGTTCATGGGACCGGGATGGTTTCAGAATACTTGATAGGTATACCAGAAAGGCTCATCCAGACTCTGCTACACTTTGCTGTGAAGGAAAGGTTAGTTTGCTGTTATTTTTTGTATTACTGTATTGCCTTCCTATATTTTGAATACTGTAGTTTGTTTTCTTTACTTTCTGTTTTGCTTGCATTCTGTTTTAACAGCATATTAAAACTTCAAAAGAGACCACAGCTCTCTCTGTTCTGAGTCAGGCAGAAATAAGAACTGATTAATTAAGGACTCGTTCATAAGACAGAAGAGGTCACTTAAGGTTAATCACTTGTTAACAGAGGGGGTGGAGCTAGGAACTAAAATTTCTATTTAAGGAGTAAACTAAAACATTTCAGAGCTTTACCAGAAAGGCTCATACTGACTCTGTTACACTTTGCTGTGAAGGAAAGGTTAGTTTGCTGTTATTTTTTGTATTACTGTATTGCCTTTCTATATTTTGAATACTGTAGTTTGTTTTCTTTACTTTGTGTTTTGCTTGCATTCTGTTTTAACAGCATATTAAAACTTCAAAAGAGACCACAGCTCTCTCTGTTCTGAGTCAGGCAGAAATAAGAACTGATTAATTAAGGACTCATTCATAAGACAGAAGAGGTCACTTAAGGTTAATCACTTGTTAACAGAGGGGGTGGAGCTAGGAACTAAAATTTCTATTTAAGGAGTAAACTAAAACAATTCAGAGCTTTACCAGAAAGGCTCATCCAGACTCTGCTACACTTTGCTGTGAAGGAAAGGTTAGTTTGCTGTTATTTTTGTATTACTGTATTGCCTTTCTATATTTTGAATACTGTAGTTTGTTTTCTTTACTTTGTGTTTTGCTTGCATTCTGTTTTAACAGCATATTAAAACTTCAAAAGAGACCACAGCTCTCTTTGTTCTGAGTCAGGCAGAAATAAGAACTGATTAATTAAGGACTCATTCATAAGACAGAAGAGGTCACTTAAGGTTAATCACTTGTTAACAGAGGGGGTGGAGCTAGGAACTAAAATTTCTATTTAAGGAGTAAACTAAAACAATTCAGAGCTTTACCAGAAAGGCTCATCCAGACTCTGCTACACTTTGCTGTGAAGGAAAGGTTAGTTTGCAGTTATTTTTTGTATTACTGTATTGCCTTTCTATATTTTGAATACTGTAGTTTGTTTTCTTTACTTTGTGTTTTGCTTACATTCTGTTTTAACATCATATTAAAACTTCAAAAGAGACCACAGCTCTCTCTGTTCTGAGTCAGGCAGAAATAAGAACTGATTAATTAAGGACTCATTCATAAGACAGAAGAGGTCACTTAAGGTTAATCACTTGTTAACAGAGGGGGTGGAGCTAGGAACTAAAATTTCTATTTAAAGAGTAAACTAAAACATTTCAGAGCTTTACCAGAAAGGCTCATACTGACTCTGCTACACTTTGCTGTGAAGGAAAGGTTAGTTTGCTGTTATTTTTTGTATTACTGTATTGCCTTTCTATATTTTGAATACTGTAGTTTGTTTTCTTTACTTTGTGTTTTGCTTGCATTCTGTTTTAACAGCATATTAAAACTTCAAAAGAGACCACAGCTCTCTCTGTTCTGAATCTGTCTTTCTAGTTGCCCGCCTCTTATGTTAATCTGACCATATATCTCATTTCTCTCTACTTTCACTGGCTTATGTGAGTAATCACAAAATCATCATTTTTGAAATCCCACCCCTTCAATTATTTAAATTTATTGGCCATCCTACAGTATTTCATAGTACCAAAATACAAAAGTCATCACCCCTTTCAATCCATCTTGCTGTTTTAAAAATAGTAACTATCCACTAAACCTTAACTTTTTAAATAGGTAAAACTCAAGTTACCTACTTTCACATCTAACTTCTCTAGTGCACACTGCAGAGTGCATTCTTTTCAATCTTACCTTTAAGCATCCCTGTGACTAGCACTTTCTCTAATACCTGCTGGAAAGCACTAGGAAGCCTTAAACTCATACAAACACTGAACTCTCCTTGTTAACAAGGAAAAATTAATAGTAGGCACTAAACAGCCTATAATTGCAAAGTACCTTGCTAAGGAAACAGCTCCTATACTTTACAAAGAAAAAAAAAAGCCACAAACCAAGCATGTCCAAGGGTCAGCTTCCAGTGATTTCTCCTGTCCACCTGGTGAATCTGGGCATACTGGGGCAATGCAGCAATTGCCTCATGTACACAGACAACCCTCTCCTCCTACCACCCAACACTACAACCTGTGAGAGATGCACTTACATAGCCAAAATGGAAGCAAAGCTCTCTCCACCCAAGATTGTGCTAAACAGTCAAGAGGAGAAGGTTAACACCCACACTACATCTCAAACAACACATAGCCCTTCTAAACCCGCACCACCAACACCCACATATAGCAACACTAAATCCACATATGCAGAGGCCCTTAACTGTAACCTGTCCAAGCAACAAAGACCTCTGAAGCTGAAACGCAAACAAACACCAATCACAACCAATGTGTCACATAGTTCACAACACCAGTGTGCCACCCAGCAACGGCCCCTAAGGCAAGACAATGTACCTAACACTTACGTCATAGGTGACTCTATAGTCCGGCACACTGATGTCCCTCTCACCAGGTTGAATAAGGAGAAAATTACAGTCAGCTGCCTGTCGGGTGCCAGGATCCGCCACATAACGCATGCACTCAAGTCACTCCACAACAAGTACAAATATGACTCTGTCATTGTCCATGCTGGAGTGAATGACTTGAGACGTACCTCCCTGGACTACATGAAAAGAGACATGGAAGAGCTCTCGGATCATGTGGCCCAGGCAGGTATGACCCTAGCCCTGAGTAGCATCCTGCCTTCACCCAGAATTATACCACAATATAAGGATAAAATGATTGACTTCAACAATTGGCTAAGCTTATGGTGTCATTCAAAGGGGATCCAGTATCTGTCTGCCTGGGATGACATGATTGACACACCACGATGCTTTGCCAGAGATGGTCTGCACCTGTCACCCCTGGGATTCAGGTTACTGGCTAAGGCTCTTGCCACCCCTATAGTGCCTTTTTTAGGCAAACTTCAAAGGACAAAACCACCACCATAACAGGTACAAGCATGCAAAATCTGAAGGTAATGCTACTCAATGCTAGAAGTCTAAACCTCAAAATGCACTCTCTTGAGGCACTCCTAAAAATGGAAAACATCGATATCTGTGCAGTAACTGAGACCTGGTTCAAGGCTCCAGAGAGCACTCCTGCAATACCAGGCTACAACTCTTACCACACTTTTCGGCCACCAAACCAGGACCAAAACACTAAAGGTGGAGGAGTGTCAATATTCACCAAGGATATTCACACCACCAGGCTAGTTGGCCAACACAATGTGTCTGAAATTCTCCAAGTGCAACTAACACTAGGTAAGACTGCAATCCAAATTGTAGCTTGCTACAGATCCCCCACCATACCCCAAGATTCTCACTACACCTTTCTAAACATACTGGAAAATATTAAGATAGAACCAAACACCCTAATACTGGGTGATTTTAACTACCCTGCCATTAACTGGGAAAACTACTCATGTCCCAACACCTTTGCGAACGGTTCTTGGAATTCATAAATTCCAATGCCCTGGATCAACTAATCCATAGTCCCACCAGGGGCTCCAATATCCTAGACCTGGTCATTACCAACATGGGAAATCAATGCTCCATACCTATGGTCACCCCTCGTTAGTCAGGTCTGACCATAAGCTAATCACCCTTAACATCCACATCCCACCCCACCCCCAGTAAAGAAACCACCATAAAAACTTCTCCAAAGCCAACTTCATGCTACTCAAGTCAGAAGTGACAAACTTCATAACACCCATGCAGACGGGAACTGAAAGTTCAACTGCTGAATCCTACACTAAGGCACTGTACGAGCACATCCACTCATGCATGAATCGTGCCATCCCAAATAGAACCAAAATGCTCTCATCCAAAAAATGGAAGCCAATCTGGTGGTCCCCTGCCATAAACAAACTTTACAACAAAAGGAAGAAACTTTTGCAGAAAAGAGGAAAATCCCAGGATGCAAAAAACTCCCTTACTAGCCTCAGTAAGAAACTGAGATGCCTCATAAAATCCTCTAAAGCTGGTTACGAAAATAAAATTGCCAAAGATGACAAAGCATTCTATAACTATGTCAAGAATCTAAATGGCAATGCTCAGATCTGCTCTGAGCTAAAACAGAATGGCATTAAATATACTGATCCAAAGGATATTGCCAATATCCTGGCAGATCGATTCAATGCCAACTTCACCCCCCTCTCACCCCCTAAATGGCCCATCTCAATACCGGAAGATTGCCAAATTCCAGTAATAACCGCCACACAGGTACAAAACACACTCTCTAAAGCCAAGAATACAGCATCCATGGGACCAGATGACATCCTGGGCTATGTACTACATGAACTACAATATGAACTGGCACCTCACCTAAGTGTCATGTTTAATCATAGCCTCACCTCAGGTTTCGTGCCCACTGAGTGGCGCAGAGCTACAGTTATCCCAATCCACAAGGGGGGATCCACCTTGGATCCTGGAAACTACCGTCCCATCAGTCTGACAAGCCTTATCTGCAAGGCCATGGAGCGTATTATCATGGAACTTATAAACAAAGACACTGGCAACCTTCAAACACTGGACCCCACCCAGTTTGGGTTTGTGAAGGCCCGTTCTTGTCTCCTGAACCTGACTGACTTCTTTGAATCAGTCTCCAGAGCCATGGACAAGGGTAAGGTGGTCCACACAGCCTATCTAGACCTCGCCAAGGCCTTTGATACCATCCCCCACTCTGGAATCATAGATAAACTTACTAAGTTGGGCATTAATCCCAATGTCACCCAATGGGTTGCTAAATGGCTTACTGATAGAACCCACACTGTAAAAGTAGCTGACTCCAAATCCAGCTCCAGACAAGTGACAAGTGGTGTACCTCAGGGTTCAGTCCTGGGGCCGCTCTTGTTTGGCATCTACTTCTCTGAAGTACAGGTCAACACTAAAGGGACTCTGGCTAACAAAGTTTGCAGATGACTGCAAACTGGGAGCCATTATTGAATCCCCAAATGATGTGGATACTCTACAAAAGGGCCTTACAGAAACAGATGCTTGGTGCCAGAGCCATGGGCTCAAGCTCAATGCCAAGAAATGTATTGTTATCACCTTTGGGAAAAAACATGTATCCATGAATTACCATATAGGTGGCAGTACACTAAACACAGAAAGTGTGATAAGAGACTTAGGGACACAGGTGGACAGTGGTCTCACCTTCGATAACCACATCGCCACAACAGTCAGGAAATCCGTCTATGTGGCACACCTCATCACGAAGGGCTTTTCATCCAGAAAAAAGGAGGTCATTGTCCCACTGTACTCATCCCTCATTAGACCCATTATAGAATACAACGCCCCATTTGGTATGTACCTCTCAAGACATCTGCAACAACTGGAAAGGCCTCAGAAATACCTCACTAAAAGAATCACAGGCCTAAAGCAGATGCCCTATGCTGACCGCCTTAAAAAACTCCAGCTATACTCTGTCGCATATCGTCTACTCAGAGGTGATCTCTGCTTAACATACAAGGCCATGTCAAACCCAGAGCTGTTGGACATGCTACACTTAAAGAAATCCCAATCCCTCAGAGCTACACGCTCCAGGGATCTAAACCTTGTCATCACAATAAACAAAACATGCTGGAGGGATAGGTTCCTGACCCAGAGACTCCCCAGACTCTGGAATAGATTGCTCATACATGTCAAGCAGAGTGCCTCTTTGGACCTCTTCAAGAGGAACCTTGACGATTGGATGGGAGAAAGGAAATTCACCCCAGGGATCACATCAGTCACCCTGCTAGACAGGGGTCCAGGAAAGTAAATAATGTGGGAAGAAATAGACAGGGAATTGTTATGGCTAGGCTTGTATAGGCCCTAGGGCTGATAGCCTAGTACCAACCTATGAACCTAAAAACACCTACTCCTTTAGTCACTTTATTAGAAAGTGGAATATTCATGGCTGTTCTGCTAGTTAGCATAGATTTAGTTGCTCCGGTATCAATCAAAAATGGATATGATTTATTTTTAACTAGTAACATAACATGTGGCCCGTCCTGATCCACAGGAAGGAAGAGGTACAACTGCTGTTGTTTCTGTTCAGGGAACCTTCATTGTGGTTGTTGTCGAGGGTTTGGAATCCAGTTAGAATTCCATTGTTGTGGCACCTCAGTGTATGGTGCAGGTTGCTCTGCCAAATATGGACACTCATTTTTCCAATGGCCTGTCTGGCCACAATTGAAACATTCATTCTGATTACTTGGATTCTGGGTTTGGGTGGGTTGTGTACCTTGATAGTTTTGTTTATTGTGAGTAGCTGGACTGTGACCTCTACCCCTCCACCGTCCCCACCCTTGTCCTCTACCTTGGTGACTGGGTTGGCCCAGAGCATTACACATTTGAATTTGTGCTTGTACTAATTTTTTTTGTAAATCCTTCTTTTCTTTAGCCAAATGGTCAGATAGGTATTGTACTTGCTGGACCAACTCATTCAGGCCCAGACTAGGTCAATTCAAACATACTTCTTTTAATTTATCTCTCACCACTCTGTGCTGGCCCTTCGTTGGGCTCTGGGAATCTGGAATATGCTTCAAAGGCATCAGTAAGTTGTCATAAATATTCATCTATAGGTTCGTCTTCTCTCTGTATGACTGATTTAATCTTAGACCAATTTGGAGTAGGTGGCACTATGACGATAATAGCATCAACTATTCATTGTCTAACCACTTCAAAATCATTTTCCCCTTGTGTGTTATGCTTTGGTATTGGGGTGGGGACATTAGCATGATCCCATATACGTTTCATCAGATCAGCTGGAACAGCGTATTGGAGGACAGCTTTAACTTCTTCTATAGTAGGATTTTGTAAACATATGTGTCCTGCTAATGCACGTTGAAACTTTGTTGGGTCATTAAGAATGGGCGGAAGTGATTTAGTAATAGCTTGAAAATCAACTGCCGACCACACCCTAGGAATGACTATAGTAGCCAGTTGTTCCGCATCTCTGGCATGTGCTGGATTTGGAACCTCCCTCAGTGGAAATACTCCTGCTTCGTCTGACGAGCTCATGCTCGAATCAGAAGTAATGCTTTGATGAATCTGGAATAATGTAACCATCCTTGTCCTTAACCACAATTGGGCATTGCTTATAATATTTACCCTTGTGTGAATAAACCGTTTTCCTGTGTTGAGGTATTTTCGGCTGACTGGACCTAGGGTCAAAAAGCATTTGCACTTTTCTTTTGTGCTGTTTCTTAATCTTAGAGCGGGTTACTCTAGGGGATGATTTGCCTTTATCTATTTCGTTAGGTTGTTCTATAGCCAGGCAGCTAGGCTGGCCTCCTATCACCTGATCTCCCCGTCTGGGGTCCGGAATGATTTGCTCTTCTGTCTGCTGGCCTTCACTCTGTATTGTAGAACTAACAGTTCCATCCTGTAGTTGTGAAGGTTGATATTGCGGTGGAGGAGCCGTAGGGGGTGGGGGGAACCATGGATTATCATCTTCAGATAATTCTGGTATCTGTAGTTTATTTAATTCTTGTACCGGATATAATCCCTTAAAGGGTGGTTCTTTTAAACATTTACCATTAGCTATATCTAGATTCTTAGCAGTTTGTCGCAGTTCCTTTATCTGCTGTTTTAACTTTTGTTGACTATCCTTAAGACTACTAACGACCGAATCTTTTTCCCATTCCTTTGCCTCACACATCCAATCATTAAAAGCTACCCAGCACAACCCTGGTATTTTTCCTTTCTTTTTTATTTTTTTTCGTAAATTAGTCAGAACATCTTTATTAAAACTACCATTTTCCGGAAAAGCAAGATCACCATCGTCCTTAGTAAGGGTGATCCACTGATCTAAAAACATACAACTGTTCCGGGACACCCGATAAAACATATAACCAGCTGGTGTACCTTTTTCTGGCTCATTTATTTTTCCCGCACTCGCTCCCATTTTCACTCAGTACCCCACTATCACTCGATGAGCTATACCTGTTTACCACAGGTTTAGCTAAGGCGTTATGAAAACGTCTTGTTACCCACTCTCATACAAGATGCTATACCTGTTTAACACAGGTTTAGCTAAGGTGTTATAAAAACGTCTTTTTTCCCACTCTCATTCCTCCTTTCATACGTGTGACGCCAGTTTATTTTCTGTATTAACCCCACTCTCATACTGCGTATTTAAAGCAGAAAAGAAATGCATGCCACTTACCTTAAAACGACTGAAGGAGAGAAATCATAACTTTATCAGAAAAAAAAAAATGTGTTCATAAAACTTTAGAAGGCAGACAGGGACAGAAAAATGAAAGAAATACTACAGAAACAGAAAAAAATCTGTTGTGGGCCCTTTTAGCAGTATTTTGTTCAGTTCTCAACTGCTGCAGCTTGCTCTTAATTCAGATCCGAGTAAACGGCACCAATTGTAAAGTTGCTCAGTACTTCAAAAATGAAGACAGATACATTTCTTTCTCTCTTTCGGTGGCTTTTATTAACTACAGTACACACGTGCAGGAGCCTCATGGAAAGCACCAAGGAGACTCCCAGAACAAAGAAATAAACAAGCTTATATACTGGTGATATTGCTTGGTACAGTGGTTAGCATTGCTGCCTCACAGCAAGAGGTTCTCCGGTTCGATCCTCGGCTGGGGTGCCTTCTGTGCGGAGTCTGCATGTCCTCCCTGTGGTCGCGTGGGTTTTCTCCGGGTGCTCCGGTTTCCTCCCACATCCCAAAGACATGCTGCAGGTGGATTGGACACTCTAAATTGGCCCTAGGTGTGCGTGTGAGTGTGCCTTCTGTGGAAGGTTGGGCGCCGGGCTGGCAACTCGACACTGTAAAACTCCACTGCCATTCAATGTGCGGACAAGGTGATCCGCTGTGGCGACCCCTAACCGGGACAAGCCGAAAGAAGAAGAAGAATATACTGGTGATATTGCTGACAGTGCAAAAATGTAAAACTGAACCAATTAGATCATTACACAGGGCAATTAACCAATCAAAGGTTTACCCGTAAACATAAGACAATTCACATCATCATATCTCTAGGCAGAAGAGAAAATAGGATATACTTCCATAAAAGGCACATTTCCTGCCTTCAGGCAGAATCTAGTCTGTTCAGTATTTTTCCATTATTCACAGTTCAGAGTTGACAGTACTCAGTACATCTCAGTTTATACAAACTGTCACATACTCAATTCCCTTGAAACACATGCTTTGGCTGTTCATATTCTACACTGAACATGACTGATTTCTGCTGGACGACCTCCCCTCAGGACTATGCCCAGGACCACAGGTTCATATTACTTTGTCAAACCGTTACAAGTGCGAGCACCATATGGTCAAACCTATATGTTCGAAATTGTAAAAGTTCAAAAAAGTAAAAAAATAAAAAAACAGAAAAAACTTACCTGATGGTTGTAAGCAGGGGGGCAAGCCCCCATGCACCCCCCACACCCCAAGCTCTTTAAATACACCAACTCTGAGATCACACTACAGTGCCATAAAGGGAAATCTTCCCTTTTTGCACTGTACTGCATTTAAGTGCGATCTCGGAGTTGGTATATTTAAAGATGGGTCTACTTTATGCGTTCGAAAGCTGAAAAACCCGAATCCAAATAGCACGACACGTAAAGAGTGAACCGCAAATACGTCGAACGAACGAAAGCGTGAAAGTAGAAATATCAAATTTGCATAGTTGGCCATCTGCGGTATAGCTCCGTAAGGTAAGTGTGCGATAGTTACGGACCTTAGTGTTAGGGAGGGGTTAAGGATAGTGCATAGATAGTTGTGTATGTGGGGTTTAGTGTAGGGTTAGCAGTAGGGTTTTGGTGCTTTAATTTAGAGTTAGAAGTAGGGTTTTGGTTAGTGTATGTATGTGTTTTTTTATTGTGTTTGGGTAGGTAGTGTGTTGCAGGTGGTGGGATGGCCGACTATGACAGTTCAAGGTTTTAAATTTCGCACTTTAGTACGTTTGATGTATTCGTGGTTCACTGTTTATGTGTCGCGCTATTTGGATTCGGGTTTTTCATGTTTCGAGTGCACAAAGTAGACCCTTTAAAGATTGGGGGGTGCAGGGGGCTTACTACCCTGCTTACAACCATCAGGTAAGTTTTTTTTTTGTTTTTTATTATCACTTTTTTTTTTTTTTTTTTTTTATGTTTTCAAACTTTTACAAGTTCGAACATATGGGTTCGACCATATGGCGTTCAAACTTGTAATGGTTCGACAACGTAATAAGTATCCCAGAACCACAACCCCAAGGCCTGCCACATCTGGATGTGGACAGCTCACCCATTGATGGAGCAATGGAAGTACTGCCACTATGGCAGCATAATCAGCCACAGCCACGTTTGCTACAGCAGATGATGTGGCTGACCTACACCCACGAGGATGCCATCCCCCTCCCAGCAGATGTGCCATCCCAGATACTGCTCATTCCAACATGTCATTGGTCCAATCCATTGAATCAGCAACATGGTGGAGGCAGTCAGTCATGTTAGCCTGTGCCACATCTACAACCCTAAGCATTTCTCTGGCGCAACTATGGGAAAATGCCTGTGCCTCCATAACAGCCCTAAACATATATTGAGTGGCACAGGAAGTGACACCAGCAGCAGGTAGAGGAGGGACAGCAGGCCTCCTCTCAGCACTCCTAACAACCCTCCTGCATGACACCTTGCCCATACTTTGACTATGGCCAGAGTCAACAGGCACTGAAGCTGATGTATCCACACTTCCCTGATCAATTGTCTCACCCTCCACCTGTCCAATATCTGTGGGCTCACTGGAATGGATAAATGCAGGGCTACTGGCTGAGTCTGATGGAATTTCAGGTGGTAACTGTATGTCAACCTCAGTGCCAGATTCAACCTCTGCACCCCCCCCCCCCTCAGGATGTGCATCTGTTTGCCACCATCATCATTAGAGTGTACTAATACTCTGACATCAGGTGGTAGAAGTCCCAAACTTCAGCTGTCAGGATCACCTGTGACAATAAGCAACAAACACAGGTAAAATTAATACCTAAACTTGTATACTCCAATATATGTTAAAAAATAAAAGTGCTGCCACTATTAGACAGTACAGTAATATACACAATAGTTCTGACATAAACATCACACTAAAATATTTCTATGAATTGCTCATCAGTGCTGACATAAGAATGTTTGGCTTATCATGTGCAAGTGATGGTACCCTCTGTATGCCAGATGGTCCTGGAAGAAGTTAAACAAAAGGTAAGGACAACATCAACACAATTAACAGTAACACGGGGGGGGGGGGTAATACTTTTCTCTTTTATATTTACATTAACTATACTTTCAACAAGAACTTGGATGACACTCCAACCTAAGCTAATCAATCAGAATGTATTGTTAACTGTAGCAATCTTCAATCACCCCCATAAAAAAATGATTGTAAAACAGAAGTAATGTATTGATTTAAATTGTTTTACCATAGAACAGTATCCAACAATTGAGATACAAAAGCCTACCTGGAAGCTCTTCCTTGGACATGCTTGCTGTCCCTGAAACAGTAGCACAAATGTTAAGGACATGCTGTTCTGCATTTTCCTGGTAAGGGAGCTGGCTGGATCCTAACAGTGGACAGGAACTCTTCATTTGGTGTTAGTCATGGCCCTGTAGCAGGCCCCCCAAGTACCCATCTGATCACAGCCCACTGCTGCTGCTCTCCTCCATGCAGATGAAATCATGCCAGTGGCCCTATGGTGCAGCCTTGTCATATCTCCTGCTGTGGCCACCCATGACATTAACATCTGTGACAATCTGCTGCCAGATCTGATTTCTGCGTGACATATCTCCATGTCCCTTTCCAAGCAGGAAGGCACCATGTTGCCTAAAAGCATCAACAATGACTTGATTTTCAGGGTCAGTGAAGGGTGTTTTTTGAGGATTGAGACACCTGGGTGGCATAGTCCTAGGTGTCCTAAAAGACAACAGAAGGATAATACTCATAAGTATCAGACAACTACAAAAAACTGTTCCCGGATAAAACATAAAAGGTAGCATGTCAGTACTACCCACTGGAGAAACATAAAACAGGCTAGAAATTTCAAATATGAGCAGGCTGGATGCAAAAAAAGGAGAGTAACAGTAGTAACATATCCCTGTTTGTGGCATAAGGAGAGTGACAATAGTAACATATCCCTGTTTGTGCCATAAGGAGAGTAACAATAGTAACATATCCCTGTTTGTGGCATTAGGAGAGTAACAATAGTAACATATCCCTGTTTGTGGCATAAGGACAGTAACAAAAGTAACATATCCCTGTTTGTGGCATAAGGAGAGTAACAATAGTAACATATCCCTGTTTGTGGCATAAGGAGAGTAACAATAGTAACAATATCCCTGTTTGTGCCATAAGGAGAGTAACAATAGTAACATATCCCTGTTTGTGCCATAAGGAGAGTAATAATAGCAACATATCCCTGTTTGTGCCATAAGGAGAGTAACAATAGTAACATATCCCTGTTTGTGCCATAACAGAAATGTAGCTTTGCTCCCCCACCCAAAAAGAACAGGAAATGACACATTCTGCTAATAAAACATCTTTGAAATGCTAAAAGTACTATCACATGAACTATCCCTGAAACATGTCTACAGATTTAACACATAACATTCCATGTTAAGGTATTTCCAATCACGTATACCTGTGAAATGCCCTGACAAACATGCCCATGGCATCAGTACACTTCAAATTAATGAATACAGATAAAAGTGTAAAAGCCTTTGCTACTCAAAATATTCAACTATTATACGATTTTTCTTAATTACACCCCAGCATATGAAGTATGTAGCTGAAAAAATGCAAGCATACCTTCTCAAAATCAGTAATCCTCTGTGCAGGTTAGTCCAAACTAATAGCCTCTGTTCTGTGTTCTCCAGAAAAACAAGACTCTTTCCACAAAGGGCAAACGTCCAGTCTGGTGGACCCCAGCCATTAACAAACTTTACAATAAGAGGAGAAAGCTATTACATGATAGAACAAAATCCATAAAAGGGAAGTGACCCCTGATCATTATTAGTAAAAAAATACGAGCACTCATAAAATCAACTAAGGCCAATTTTGAGAGAAAAATTGCCATGGATTCAAAGGACAATCATAAGGCCTTTTTCAGCTATGTTAGGAACCTGGGTGGAAACTCCCAGATATGCTCAGAATTAGACCAAAATGATACAAAAATCACTGAACCCACAGACATTGCCAACATACTGGCAGACAGATTCAGTGCAAACATCACCCCCCTCTCCCCCCCTAAAGGAGAGATAACTATCCCAGCGGAGTGTAGCCTCCCAGACATCTCAAATGCGCAGGTGAAAGCTGCTCTCTCTAAAGCTAAAAACACAGCATCAATGGGACCGGATGGTGTCCCCGGCTGTGTGCTACACGAGCTAAATGAGGAATTAAACCCACACATAAGGCAGCTGTTTAATCTCAGCCTTACCACAGGATATGTGCCCAAGGAGTGGTGTACGGCAACTGTGGTCCCACTCCACAAAGGCGGTGCCTCTACGGACCCTGGTAATTACCGCCCCATAAGCTTAACAAGTCTAGTCTGCAAAGCTATGGAGAGGATCATAATGGAGCTCATAAACAAAGATATAGGGGACTTGCAGACATTGGACCCGACCCAGTTTGGCTTCGTCAAGGGCAGATCATGCCTTTTGAACTTGGTCGACTTCTTCGAAACAGTCACCAAGGCCATTGATGAGGAAAGGCAGTCCATACAGCCTACCTTGACCTTGCAAAGGCTTCGACACAATACCCCACTCGGGTATTGTAGAAAAACTTACCAGCTTAAATGTAAACCCATATGTCACAAGATGGGTTGCAAACTGGCTTAAGGACAGAACCCACAGGGTTAGAGTTGCTGGCGCTATGTCAGACTCCAAGCCGGTCACAAGTGGTGTCCCACAGGGCTCGGTCCTTGGCCCCCTATTGTTCGGCATCTACTTCTCAGAAGTACAGGCCAACATGGGAGGACTTTGGCTGACAAAGTTTGCTGACGACTGCAAATTGGGCGCCATAGTGGAAAGTGCATCGGACACGGATATCCTTCAAAAGGGACTCACGGAAACAGATAGCTGGTGCCAGAGCCATGGCCTGAAGTTAAACACCAAAAAATGTATAGTCATACCCTTTGGGAAAAACAAGGTAACCCCAAGCTACCATATAGGTGGCAATCCACTAAGCACAGAAGAGGTTATCAGGGACCTGGGGACCCAGGTTGACAGTGGCCTTTCTTTTGACACTCACATTGCTAAAGTGGTTAGAAAGACCTTCTACATTGCCCACCTGATCATGAAGGGGTTCACATCCAGATCTAATGAGGTCATTGTTCCCCTGTACTCTTCACTTATCAGACCAATGATCGAGTACAATGCCCCATTCGGGATGTATCTCACCCGACATCTGCAGCAATTGGAGAGACCCCAAAAGTTCATCACCAAAAGGATAAAGGGACTCCAAAATCTGTCATATGCTGCCAGAGTGAAGAAACTCCAGCTCTATTCAGTTGCATACCGTCTGCTCAGAGGTGACATGTGCCTGACATACAAGGCCATGTCCAACCCGGAATTAATGGACATGCTCCACCTCAAAAAATCCAAATCCACCAAAACCACTAGAGCAAGCAACTTAAACCTTAGCACGGATATAAATAGGACATGCTGGAGGGATAGATTTATCACTCAGAGACTCCCTATGCTGTGGAATAAAATCCCGGTCCATGTGAGGCAGAGCACCTCGCTGGCTCTGTTCAAGAGAAATCTTGACCTGTGGATGGGAGATCGTAGGTTTATCCCGGGAATCATCTCTGTGTCACTGCTGGACAGAGGCACAACAAACTAATGGGCACAGTATTTTTTCATATAAGGGGTGGCGTAAGCCACAAAAATTTGGGCTAGGCTTATAAATGCCTTAGGGCAGATAGCCTAGTATAAACCTATGAACCTATGAACCTATAAGTCTTCGTACTAACTACATGGTTGCCTTTTTATGGTTTAGATTTAGGGCTATTAGCAAGGTGAAGATGCAAATCAGATGTGAACTCATTTGAATTGCTGACCCCCCCCCAAAAAAAACAAGCAGAAATATCCATCTACTGAGCTCTTCCTAGATTGATCCTGAAAAGACCCCCCCCCCAGTGACAACTGTCTTCAAACTGGCATTATGGACAGTTGGACTATCCTTGTTTCTCCTGCCAACCTTGTTGACTTGGGTCTCTTGAGGCATTGTACAGCTACCTCATGTACACCGACAACCCTCTACTGATAACTCACTCTAGTACAGAGTGTGAGAGATGTGTCTACACCAAGAATCTTGAATCCCTGCTCTCTTGCACTTAAAACAGTAACACGGAAGAGAGTGTCAACCCACCCATCACTACTCATACACATAGTACACATCCAACACAAAAATCAATATATACGGAGGTTCTCTCAAGAAACTTACTGAGGCACCAGAGATCTCCAAAACACATGACTGTTACAACTAACACAGTTCCCACAGCACCCATGACACACAGTAACACCAGTGTCTCATCTACCAAGCCCATAAGGCATAACACTCAAAAAACAAATCTTCTACTCATTGGAGACTCAATAGTGAGACATACAGATGTCCCAGTCACCACGTTGGAGAAGGAGAAAGTCACAGTCAGCTGCCTGTCCATTGTAAGGATTCATCAGAAAACGCATGCATTCAGGTCTCTCAGCAACAAGTACCATTATGACTGTCATAGTTCACGTTGTAGTCATTACTAAATGCAACCTTCAGTATTAACTAACATTTCTATGACATTCCATTGGGATGAAATGGCTAGGCCTGAAATGACCTCCAGGTCAATAACCTAGTAAGCTCCTATGATCCTATTTTCCTAGATTTTCACACAGTGTAGGCAGTCCCTCAGTGTTTGCTTTTAATGAATTGCAACTCTGAATGTTTACTGGTTGGGAGAAGGAAAACACAACAGCACTGCAGGTTGCCCTACACTCAGTGGGTGTGTCAAGTTAGACTTTCAAAGTGTTAGATGTAAGGTTGGAAATCTAAGTAAGCAGCACTCAATTCACAGGTTCTGTTCATTAACATTCAACCTCCCCTTCATTTGTTGGCAACTGCATATGATATTATTAACCTTCAACCTCCCCTTCATTTGTTGGCAACTGCATATGATATTATTATCATTTAATATCCTCACACATTTTAAGGACAATGATATAGAATGGCTTACAGACTGCATATCTCAGATTACAGGTCAGATAAGAGAAGAATGACCAATAAACACAGAGAGGTAAGACAGAGATGCATATTTACAAGCAATAGTCATAACTGGTAGTGTAATCACTTAGTGCACTACATCCAAAAATAATAAATGTACAAATAACAGTTGTATGGTTTCATATCACTGTAGACAATGTTGCAGTTGGTTGTATGCAGAATAATTTCAGTTCCTTGCTGCAAAGCTTTTTGTGTGGCAAAACAGGATAAAGCATCCTTCCTGTGTTCTAAAGGTTCATTGGAATGAGAGTTCAAATCCAGACCTGTGTAGAAATATATCATGTACACCAACATTTTCTAGTGTGTATGTCATACATTGCTTTTCCTCATTTCAAAAACTTGTCCATTTTTTTCATTTTTTTTCTTTTCTTTTTTTTTTGGGGGGGGGCAGTATTTGTGAGTTACGTCACTTAGTTCAAACATGGGAAATGGAGAAAAGTGAATGTCAGGTTTGGTTGTGAATATGTCATTTGCACAAAGCTCAGCAGTGAGCAAACTGGACTAGTGGGCCACCCAAGAAGCAGATAGAACACTTGCAGAACACCTGCAAACAGGGCATCTGTAAAAGGGCAAAGTTCAAAAATAATACATTGTTGCAATTTCTGTATTTCATCGTGCAAGTGCGCTTAACAGCATTGCACAGTGTTGTGCTGCAATTAACACAGAGACCTTAAGAATGATTAGGAAATTAAGACATTTCATGTAACTAGTTCTCTGGCAGCAGGTGCAAGTATAGGGCTGGAGTACAGATGATCCTGGATTCTAATACAGGGTGTGCAACCTAGTTTTACTGTTGTGACAGTGCAGTTTATAGCAATGAACTTAAAAGTAGACAAATGTTATTTTAACATTCTTGTGGCAACAGGTGTAAGTGTAGGACTGCCATACACATGGTCCTGGGTTCTAATACAGGATATTCCATACACTTTTACTGTTGTTCCATTTCCCATTATATTCAGTCTCACTTATAACACTTTAGATAGTGGAGCTGATATGAATTATATATATGAGGGATGAGATACCATTATTGTATTTTCAGATGTATGACTGAGGGTATACTGTGTACTGTATTTCTGTAAGTATAATTCTGCTATCTAGACTTGCATGGCCTTCACAATTGTCAGGTCACACACATATATGTGTAGCACCTCAAACTGTCACCTGTATTTATGTATGATTCCTGACTATGTCTGAGCAGCACTTCTTCTGTGGCAAAAATGGAAAATCAACACTGTGGAATAAAATGTTTTCTCCCTTATGCCTAGGTTTGAGTTCTACACTGTAAAAGTAATTTTTTCTCAGTGTATAAAGACAAAAAAATATATCAGGTCATTACATTTATGTCCCCAGTGCATGTCTGCAAACTTAACTCACCTAACAGTTACCTTCCAATTTCCAGGCTACATCAGTAGTTACCCCTTAAACTAAGGCCAAGTGTCAGATTACCTTCCAATTTCAAGTATTTAATTCCTCCCTGCTTGGCACTGCTGCACTCTGCTTAACATCTTGCAAATGTGGTTGGCATTGCTGCTTGGGTTCGTACACTACCAGTAAACATGATTACTGGAACTAGCAGGAAAGCATCAGTTTCCATTGCTTTAGTTCAGTTGGTACATATGGTTGGCATTGGGGAGGAAGGTGCACACTTTAGACACAGAGGTTGGGTATCCAGGATATTTATTGGACTCCTGGTAAAGTACCATAGCCAAATACTTCTCTGGGTGACTATTCTGGCTCCTAATACAAGTCTAAGGCATGGAATAGTTTGGCCCAGGCTGTATCCATTGCCACTGGCATCCCATGCACTGGAGAGCAGTGTAGGCATTATTTTAGTGACCTACACAGGTGTAAAAGGGATAATCTCAACTATTGGGTGCATGAGTTTGAGACTGCAGACATCCCACAGCTGTGTAAGTATGACAATAAGAGAGTACTTGTAAGACTTAGAAAGCTAAACATAGGCATGACTGGTATAGATAATGTCCTTCTGTTCTCTTCTGTTCTTTACCCAGCTCCCACCAAATATGATTTGAATTGACAGACTCATGTTGCTCAGTTGGAGAGACTGAGGAACTGAGGAAAGCAAGTGGTATATATGCAACAGAAGAAATGTGTTATTATACCATTAAAAGATAAAGATAGCTTTTTGGCCTTTTATAGAGTTGTATCAAATTGAGCATGCATATCCTAACTTTAAAAGTAAGTATGTATGCATTAGTCTGCAGCACAAGCCAATTGTAAGAGTCCAATATTAGACTGTAGTCAGGGGTTGTGGGTTCAAATACCAGAATTCTCAACTATACAATATTGTTATTTCTTCAATAATAATTACATCAAATTAAAACCTCTATAGCAGTGGCACAAATGCCCTGCTGAAAACTGTAATCTGTATAACTGGAACACCAATATGTGCAATATATGCACATTTCAAGCATTACTTTCAGCAATCTGTAGTATAGTGTGTATCTGTTAGGATATATACATAAATGTAATACTTCAGATAAAAGATTTGTATAATTGTATTAATGCATCGTATGTCGCATATGATGGTACTCATTTTATCTCTTTTTTTTTTCTCTCACCCCAACCCTTATCTCTCTTTCTTATTTTCTGTTACATGTAATTAAAATGTCTCCATGTCATCCATGTGCACCACATCATTAAATGCTACATAGCACAGCTAGGTAGGCCAGCCTCAGTGGGTTAGCCTGCCCCCACTCCACCAGCCTCAGCACCAATGCCCAGCACATTTAGCAGCCAACCTGGCAGCAGTGCCTCTGCTGCCCATGCACTATCTCTGCCCTCAGGTAGTACTTCCTCAGAAGTTAGTTCAGTAGTACTCTCTGGAAGCAGTGGCAGAGGTGGTGATTTTATCACCTGCATGGAATTGCCAGGGATGGTGTGTAGGGTCATGCACCACATCACTTTTGTACGCCTATGTCAGATGGACAGGCTGCTCTCCCTCATGGTCTGTAGGAGGAGGAGATATCAAGTACTCCAGCCACCAGTGGAGTAAGGGGCAGTGATGACAGCCTAATGGGCGAGGACTCAATTCTCACTGTCTCCAGCCTTGATGTCCATGAACCTGTGTTGTCCCCTCCATCATGGCAATCATGGTGTCCCCCAACCTTTTGTGCATATCACTGTCCCTGTCTCTTGTCTTGTTTTTCTTGTATGTTTGCATTTGTTTCCTCACCTACCTGACCCAGACATACCTATGCCCCATAGCCAGCAGCCCTCTCTTACTGAATTAGAAAAAAAATGGGCACCTGTCCAACAAAGAAAAAATGTCCCATACATACCTCTCCATTTCACACACATCTTCTTGGCACATTTGATTCAGTCCAATTGGCTATACAACATGATTGCATTGTTGTCATCCCTTTTTGTGGAGGTGACAATCCAAATTCAGTTAATATTCTGCACATATGTTCAGTCTACACTGTTAAAGAAATGGATATCTATGGTTCTTTCTTACTTCTCTCCTGCACATTCCTGTATTGCTTTCCCTTTGTTCTTCCCCCCTGCTTACTCCCCATTTGACCACTTTTCTATCTACCCCAGTTTAACACCTATAATTTGGTCAAAAAATAGAATCACAAACAACACGCACAAGTAGCAGAAAAAGCAATGGATCCCTTCACTTTTTGGGCTATATGTTTGTACTGAGTTTTGCATCGTGCACCAAAATGCAGCAATGGTGAGAGGTGGTACAATGTTATTTCCGCACAATGCCACTTAACACCACTGTGCTATGGCAGCACACACAGCAACACATGTAGTACAAAGAATTCATGTCATTGCATTATCACTGTTTATTTAAAAGTCTTTAAAATTATTAGATACACCTGGATTTAAACCCTGTATCATCTGGGCTAAAAAAGAAAAGTGTCAATGCATTTACACCTGCTGCCACAGAATCAGTTAAGTAGTAGGTGTGTTTCATAAACTCAGTACTAAATCTAAGACTTTAAGCAATGTGGCTCACATTTGTGTACTGCTTAACTACATGCAAATATGGAAAGTATTGAAAATGTGTATCTTGTATTGCAAACAATTTGCCACTGTCCTGCAAACCAGCTGCTTGCCATGCTATGGAAAAGTAAATATTATTATGTATTACTGCTGTTTACTGTCCATTTCCTGTCTATGACATGAAACTACATGTGGATACATTAACAAAACTGAAGGCCCTATCTAACAATATTTCACATACTTACAATACAGCTATGTGCCTCTCCCCAAGCACTGCAACCCTGGTGTCTCAGTACTTTTTCCACACACATATCATCTACAATACAGACATTAATATGAAATGTTGTGTGATATGCAATGCAATGTACATCAATCTGGTAACATGCAGAACTAGAACTATTGACCCATAAGCCTAAAAAGCCTTAGCTGCAAGGCTAGCGAAGGGATCAGCATGAACCTCATTCGCAGGGACATAAATAACCTTCAACACGCTTGACCTGACTCATTTTGGTTTTGTCAAGGGTAGATCTTGTTTGCTTATTAAATATTGTGGACTTCGTATAATGACCCCAAAGACCTGGATGAGGGATAACAGGGCATACTACTATGTTGATTTACTCAAGGCCTTTCACACTATCCCCTATTCAGGTGTCATACAGAAACTCTTCCATCTGGGGAATCACCCATACATTACTAGATGGACAGCCAACTGGCTCACTGACAGAATGCACACTGTCAAAGTTGGGACTGCACCTCCACCACTAGACAATTCACCAGTGGAATACCACAAAGATTTGTGCTGGGCCCTCAACTGTTTGGAAACTATTTCTCTGAAGTCCATGCAAAGGTACGTGGTCTGTGGCTAACCAAGTTTACAGATGACTATCAACTGGATGCATTCATATAGAGTCCACCAACTATGGTAATATATTACAGAAGGGGCTGACACAGACAAATGACTGGTGTCAAACTCATGGACTGAACCATAAAGCAAAAAATGCCAAATTATCCACTTTGGTGATGAAGTACCCCTGTTAATTATGATATACATAGTACCCCTCTGTGCTCAAATACAGTGTTGCAAGACTTGGGAACTCATGTTATTACAATCTATGTTTCAATCACTATGTGTCCTAGGGGTGAGACATAAATTTTACACTGCTCACCTCATAAAAAAGGCCATCACATCCAAGACCAGGGAGATTATATCTCTGCTGTTCTTTACCCTTATCAGACTGCTAACTGAATACAATGCTCACTTCTGTTTGTACCTCACCAGACACCTGCAGCAATTAAAGAAAACACAGAGGTTTGTGACTGAGAGAATCCAGGGCCTCCAAAACATGACAAAAATGGAAAGACTGAAAGACCTGTCACTGTACTCTGTGTCATGTAGACAGCTGAGTGGTGACCTATGCCTGGTCTACACAGCAGTCTCAGACCCTGCCCTACTGGAAATGCTGGACATCTGTAAACCAAATGGGACAAGAATAACTTGCTCCAGAGATCTCAACCTAGCCTGTGACATAAACAGAACATGCTGGGGAGACAGATATATCTCCCAGCAATTGCCACTCCTCTGTAATAGGCTCTCATTGCATGTAAAGCAGTTCTCCTCAATTACCCTATTCAAGCTCAGCCTTGACAACTGGATGGGTGATTGTAAATTCACCCCTGGGTGGCAACCATGTCCCTCATGGACAGGGCCAGTCAGTGCTGATCACAAAATCTCTATGCTAAGAATGACCATCTAACTATGCTCAATAAGGGTACTTGTGTTTTTACATGGCTAGGCTTGTAAATGCCATAGGGCCAATAGGCTAGTAACCTTCTATGAACCTATGAAGTTATGAACCTATGCAGGCCTCCCAACATGTTCTCTCCAATATCCCCTGTTGATGTCGTCCACTATAAATTGACCTGCAGTCTTGTAAAAGTCAGACTTGTGCCATGGAACTTGCATAAAGTACTGAATTCTGTAGTCTGCATACTTACATTGGTAGGGGTTCTGTTTTTGCTGCAATCAGATGTGTGTGCCTGTGCGTGCATGTGTGTGTGTGTGTGTGTGTGTGTGTGTGTGTGTGTGTGTGTGTGTGTGTGTGTGTGTGTGTGTGTCTAAGAGCAGAAGTGTGTATCCTACAGTTACCAGTCCAATCCCATGGATTGACATTATTTTGATAGCTGCACATACCTACACATCCATTTCATGGAGGCCTCCCAACATCTTCCCTCCAACATGCCCTGCTGAAGTCATCTACTATAAGTTGATCTGCAGTCTAAGTACACCAACTACAGAACTCAGTACTTTATGCAAGTGCCACAACACAAGCCTGACTTTTAAAAACAGATGAACCACAAACTAATAAAAAGAAAAAACACAAGCTTCCGATTACGGAAAACTCACTTTATTGTCACTGATTAAGCACTTTCGTCCACCAATGTAAGAGACTTCTTCAGAATACCAAATACAGAAAAAACACTCTTTTTATACACAAAACCCATGCCCCTTTTATATCCATGTGACCAGTTAATTAGTTAATAGAACACCACCAACTTTTAAACCTACAATGTAGTGTGAAACCAAGAAAACAGTTACAACAAAATGGTACCACACACTATTTAGTTAACTTCCACAAGAATTGCCAAAATTAAATCAAATATTGCCATTAAAACTAAAAATAACCTTCTTTAAATCATGAACATGGCCTTTAGTCTTAAAGCACTACTAATAGAGATAACATCATTAAGACCAGGGAACACCAAGGCTTGGCACTTTAGTTTCCACTGCATTTCTTTAAATTCCAGGAAAATATCAGAAGGTCCACCCTAAGTAACATGGGTGAATTTGTTACATCACGAAAACAAACACACAACCTAAGTATAATGTGGACATCACACCCTATAATCAGACCAATAGGTATGTGACCTATGTCATTGGATAGATGGTAAGTGAAACATCCACCAGCATGCAGTCACCATGCTGATTACTCCCTTGTGTGCAACAAAAGTAATGAATATGTGAAGGACATCCACATCAGAGGCCACAGTACCTCCACAGTTCCCAGCCTTCACCACATCAATAAAAGAGTACAATGAACCCTTCTTCATGTACCTCCCTACACATCTTCCACTGATGTGCAACTGAAGTGTACCACCTTTGTCACAGTGAGCTGTCACACAGCTATTTGTCATACCTAGGTATTCTTTTTTGTGACATAAACATTACTGTCTGATGGTGCAGAACCCCCTTCAAGTTGTTACACCAGATGCATGTGTGCTACCTCTTCTTGTGATTCACACAGAACATACATAGGTGTTTGACAACATTAATGTCATGGATAACATTCATGACAGTGTGGATTGTGCCACATATCATAATAGTTGTACAAGTGTGTTTGTGCAGAATCATCTCTGATCACTCTAAATCATATATGGTACGTCAGAGACATGGGGTTACTGGTGGTATTATTCTGACATTGTCCATGATTGTGGTTGCTTCTTTTAATGTTTTCCATGAGCCTTTACCTGTGTCCCCTTTGTGTAGACCTCTGCTGTGATTACACTCACATTCAGGTAAATCAGTTTGCACAGCTTCACAATATGCAACCTACCCCAGTTGTATGTCTGATCCCTGATATATGCCACCTGCATTATTTGTGTAAGAATGATTATCTCACATAGACATCCTCCCCATTGTCATGTCATCTTGTGTGACAGTCACATAATACATGTTTTGACTATGCAGGCCCTACTGTACCATATTGATATGTGATTGGTGTTGCTGCTGCAACCATCTTCCATTGACATGCTCTCATCTGCTGTACATTAGGTTGTTTCACCTGTCCTCTTTCCCTGTGTTCATTCCTACAATTCATCTGTGTGTCCCTATTAAATACACACACTTCCCCTGGGTGTTTATTTTATGTGGTAGTCCACGTACCCTTACAGATTATTTACACCACTTCAGTACTGAATGTCAGGAAAGGGATTTCACAATACTCTGCACTGTAGATGCACTGTTATGTACTGTACTGTATTTGGACCATATACTTAACATTCATACCTCTCAACTGTCCAGATTTTCACAGAATGTCCAGATGTGTTCCTTATCAAATTTGTGGCTTTTTGCCATATCACTGGGATACTCTCAGGACTGATGTTATTCAATAATTACATACATTTGAGTTTCAGACTTCAAATCTATCAGAACATGTATCTTAGCACAAACCCTTGGTTATTCTAGCACATTCTATAGTGCAAATATGTCAAATATGCCTCTATATTCTGGGTCATTGTCCCCCCATTCTGTTGGCCTTTGTTTATACCTTGCAGTAAGAGATTTAGAGCTATCTATGAAGCCCTGGTGATCATTGTGGCATTCCACGCAACACTGCAGACCCTCAGTGCTCTGATTTAAACAGGAGTTCTATCTGTGTTTGCTTAGATGGTTTCCTGGCCGGCAACACTGTTGACAGCCACGAAACCTCACTTATTTACATTTAAACGTGGTGCACAGCATGAATATACAGTGAGCGCTGCTGCTCACCACACATCACTGTGCATACGTGTAAACTCCATGTAGGCTTCGGGCGAAGCCTACACAGAGTTTATTGAATCCCACTGACTGACTTTGTATTTACACCAGCTTGACCATATTTTAATCCAAAGTGAGGACCGAGGCTTATCCTTATAACTGTAGTTTGTAATGTTTAAAAGTCTAATAGAATTGATGATCAAACAATACAAGAATAAATGAGGAAGGACAAGACCACCACGCAGTTTTGGCACCATAAGTGTTCTATAGTTTATTCTTGGAGTTTGTTGGGAGCAAATAAGCATATTTAGCCATGTGGGAATAGTGTTAAAATGTATTTGCTATTAGAGAGAAAGAGGAGGTTAACCAAAAAAGCACCTTAGGGAATATTTTTACTTTTGTTATAGCTACCCTGGTAAGGAGTGGGAATTTTAAATGGTTCCATCTTTCTAAGCTAGTTTTAATAGAATTCCATACTTTTGAGATATTGTTTTGGGTCATGATTTTAATGTCTTAGTTGAAATGTATTACCAAATATTTTAAAGAGGGACTAATTGCTATACTTTTGAGGACTGAGAGTGGAATAGGTTTATAGTTTTGATTTAGAGGAAATATTAGTAACTTGTTAAGATTACATTTGTAGACAGAAAAACTTGAAAACTGAAAAGAAGGCATTTCTTATGTCAAAAAAATCTTTGATTTTATTAGTAAATTAATGGATGTAAATCTGGATTTCACTGATTTTTTGGTGGCTACAGATGTGTGTTCTATTACTTCTGACATAGCATAACCCACTGTCAGTCCTCACTAAGGCCAAAAACACAGCCTCATAGGTCCCCAAAAATATCCTGAGAAGCTTCCTTAATAGCTGGAAACATGACCCGTCAGGATCACTTGAGTAACTTTTCAACTATAGCCTCAAAACAGGCTTCATACCATGAAAATTAAGGACTGCAACACGTATCCCACTTCACAAGAATGGACCATTAACCAACCCAGAAACTACAAACCTATTAGTCTGACTAATCTAATATGTAAAGCCATGGAATGAATTATCATGGAAATGATCAAAAGGGAAGGTCATGTCTACTAAACCTGGTGGACTTCTTTGAGAAAGTGACCAAGGTGATGGATGAGGAGAAAATGGTGCATACTGCCTACTTGGGCCTGGCTAAGGTTTTAAATACAATACCCAAGCAGGTATAGTTGATAAACTCACTAAACTGGCCATACACCTCTGCATAACTCACTGGATTGTCAGCTGGCTCACAGACAGGACCCAGGAAATCAAGATTGGTGATACCACCTCCGCTAACAGACCTGTCACCAGCAGGGCAACTCAGGGCTCCATGCTGGGACCACTTCTATTTAGTATCTACTTCTCAGAGGTAAAGGCTAATGCCAAGGGTTTTTGGTTGACCAGGTTTGTAGATGGCTGCAAATTGGAAGGTATAGATCCCCCCCATGACACACAAATCTTACAAGAGGGTTTAACACAGACAAATGACCGGTGCCAAGTCACAGAGAAAAATTCAATGCCAGAAAATACATTATTTTATTTTATTTATTCTATTTTATTGCATTTGTTTACTGGGAAAGACCACTGGGCCTAAAAGAGCCCATTTTCAGTGGAGACCCAGGGAGAAAAGCTCCGACAAGAACATAGATACAGAAAAAATTTAAACATTGATAGGTACAGAAGTAGAAACAGTGTTACACATGGTGATTACTTTAATATATATAGAATATATACATAAAAGCAGGAATTTAGTCGATTGCCAGATTAATTCAATCAGAGAGGTATAAACAGAGATATATTAATCAGCATTATTGTACCAGTATCAACACATGATGAAAAAAATAATAAATATGGAGAAATTATCATCAGTCACTAGCAGCAAAAAGCATAGGAGTTTAGTTACTATATAAGGAGAAGGAAGAGGTTAGGTTATAGAGCAGGTACATAGACAGGAAGGGTTGTTATAGAGCAGGTACATAGCCAGGAAGGGTTGTTATAGAGCAGGTACAGATCCAGGAAGGGATGTTATAGAGCAGGTACAGAGCCAGGAAGGGTTGTTATAGAGCAGGTACAGATCCAGGAAGGGTTGTTATAGAGCAGGTACAGAGCCAGGAAGGGTTGTTATAGAGCAGGTACAGAGCCAGGAAGGGTTATTATAGAGCAGGTACAGAGCCAGGAAGGGTTGTTATAGAGCAGGTGCATAGCCAGGAAGGGTTATTATAGAGCAGGTACAGAGCCAGGAAGGGTTGTTATAGAGCAGGTGCATAGCCAGGAAGGGTTGTTATAGAGCAGGTGCATAGCCAGGAAGGGTTGTTATAGAGCAGGTGCATAGCCAGGAAGAGTTGTTTTGCCTTCTGGGAAAACTGCCACCCAAGTTAATTACTCCAGAGATAAGACACCCCTAAGAGTTGACCCAGTAGTCAAGGATCTGGGTGCATATGTAGACAATTATCTGGCCTTTGACCAGCATGTGGCCATATAGTAAGAAAATCATTCTGTGTTGTCCAGCTTATAAGTAAGGACATGGTATCCAGGTTTAAGGATGTCATAGTGCACTTTATTTGGCCCTTATCAGACCTATCATTGAGTAGAATGCCTCCCTTTGGCATGCACCTGACCAGACATATGCAACAGTTGAAACGGCCACAAAGGTTCCTTATCAGGAGAATCCAGGGGGTAAACACATTGCCCAGTACAGATCACCTTAAAGCCCTATCTATATACTCTGCCTCCTACAAGTTAATGAGAGGTGATCTATGCCTAGAATACAAGGCATCCTTGAATCCAGCTCAGATGAACCTTTTGCACATCTGCAAAATGAACAGCATCAGAACCACTATATCCAATTATTCAAAATTTGCTTGTTACATACATAAAGACATATTGGTGAGGCAGGTATGTGTCTCTGAGGATCCACAAGCTGTGGAACTGGATACCATCTATGTGAAGCACAATCTATCCCTAACCCTATGAAATGTAACCTTGACCAATGAAAGGGAAATTCACCCGGGTCTGGTCCCCATGTCTCTGAAAGACAGAGGCAGACAGTAATGCACAAACTTACATACTCCAAAGCATAACCTCTAGAAACTTCCTGACTAACATACTCCCTATTAAAAAACTCCCATGATAAATAGGGACACAAGTGGGCTGGATTGGATTGCATGGCCAGGCTTATAAAGCCCCTGGCGGTCATTAGCCAATTTTATACCTATGAGCAAGCAATTTATAGATGATTTTTTTTTTAATTTGGAAGGGAGTTTAAATTTCATTAAGTAATTGTATAATATATATTAATCTGTTTACAAATTATTTGAAATCTGTGGCAAAACTGGACCAGGCTTAAATATCTTTTTTTTCAGATATAAGAATTCTTAAGACATCTGAAGGATTTAGTATAACTATATATGAAAAACAGGTAATGAGCACTAGGTGTTTGTCTTACCATCGCATGCATCCTTACTGGAATTAAGTCTACTAAAATTAATATGCCCAAATCTAGCTGCCTGTAGCCAATACCCATACAGCCCTTGACAGTGGCTCCAACTCCAGCACCTATCTTCTAGCTTGAAATTGATCAAAGTCTCCTGCCCAGCCCTGAGCACAACCCTACAGTTACTGCTGCCATAGCCTAACCTCCCTGGGACTGATCAGATTCACTGGTCTACCTCCAGCCAGGACACTAACATTTACAGCCTTTGCTCTAGTCCAAGTAGCTAGCCTGTCGGTCACTGCAGCCCCCTCCCCCACACCCAAGCTGACATCTGTTAGAGTCCTCAGTCTACCCCTCCTCCATACCCAAGGGGCCAGCTGCTAGAGTCTTCAGTATACCCCTCCTCCACTCCCCCACACCCAAGCTGGCAGCTGTTCGAGTCTTCAGTCTACTGAAAACCAGCCTTGCACTGGTCTGAGTCTTGTCCCCATTCCCACAATCACTCTGGCAGTGATTGGAGATCCCCACCCAACTTGCCCCCTCCTGGCAGTGCCCAGTGTAATGATGACCACCCCCATATAGCCTTGTCAGTGACCATCCTGTACAAACATCACCCTTGGGACACTGGTCTACCCTTCTCCACACAAGAGAACAGTGATTTCCAGCCAGCAGCCACTCAGCATTCTGGCAGGCGGTACAGTGCCATTCACTATTCCTACATCCTCATTTGTGGTTTTAGTGCTTCACACAGGCAGGCCTAGTAATAGCTGGACTTTAGCTACCCAGTGGTATGTAACATCTATGGTAATGAGGTGTATGAGGATTCTTTTAAGAGAACATCATTGTATTGGATGGTGCAGTTAGAATACTATGATGACCTGGCCCCAGTATTTGGTGTCATTTCTGCCCATGTACCCCATTTAAACCTTCGGCTCCTAACCATCAACTTTGCAGAGGACTTTGCAAATGATTTCCACAGAGCCACAGGTTCAGATTCAGCAGTCCTCATCGGACATGTAAAATGTTTTTATTGTCTTAAACAGCAGTTAATAAGTTGCCTCTCTGGACACTGTGATGTATGATATGATAATCTGTATTTGCAAAAACAAATATTACTGTTTTAGGAAGTAAAGTAATCATAAATCGGTTAACATCATTTACATTTTCATGATTTATTGACTACAGTTATAATCCAGAAAGCTGTTCCTTGTTTGCATTATAGTTAATGGTTTCAGTCATTATTATGCATACCCTTTCTAGTGATTTCCACAGTATTTCACACAATTCAGATATTTGAAGAGTTATATCCTCTTAATAATTCTATAACTGATTTGTCTTGTTAATGGTTTTTTTTGCCAAATAAAATATTACATATAATCTAGAATTTGTTTCTGTTGACTAGCCCACACAGGAAGCAACAGTGAGCTCAGTACAAGTGAATATTCTAACGATACAAAGTTTTAAATCGGTGCACTTAAAACGATGCCTTTTACCCATATTTGTCTTATTAGTTAACAGCATAATTATACAGAAACAGAATTACCAGTGACTAAGATGGAAAGTTTTGTTCCTTACTGCTTAATACTGTTCCACAGCTGGTACTGAACAATGTTTTCTGCTATTTGTTCTGCATTCTTTCCACTTAGGACTGATTAGTTAGCTCAGCTGTGGCTGATTTATACATGATTATATGTCATTTCAGCTGTCCGTTTTCTGTCTTTATGAAGAAAGTAGTTATAGAATGTTACATAGTGCTTTTTCTAAACAAAATACTGTTAAAATCTAGTTCTTGACTGTGAATTGTTTGACTATACTTTTTATTCTGTTAACATTTAATGCTAACATCAAACCATTAATCACTTTTTAGGTTTATATTTTAATGTTTTAAATATCTTCTTTTTAGTCCCCTATCTTTTCCAACACTATCCAAATTCTTTAAGTCATTATTTTTGCATCATCTAGTCCTCGTTTGTATCTCCCCTAGGCTGAGACTGAAATAAGTCTGATAGGATCAATGCTCTACCCCAGTCAATAAATTCAAAATAAAATAAACAGAAAAAAATATGTCAGTTTTTACAACAATGCCCGTACTCCCCAAATGTGATTCTACGTCCTCAGTTATATTATCTAATTCAATAGATATATCATTTACCACATAATTACCTTCTATTTCATTAATTACAGTTGTCTCTACAACAGTTTCAATTTTTACATTTAAAATTTCATTCAGAGTTTCTTGTACACTCTTTCTTCCTGTTCCTTAGAACAGCCTTTCAAAAATGGACGTATTTTCACATTTAATGTATTACCACTACACAGTTTCAACAGTGGCAATCATCTAGAGCTAAGGTTCACACTGCCCAGTGGCTAGCTATGCTACCATTCATTTTCCATACCACTCACACACACGCACACTCACACCTACAGGCAATTTAGAGTGTCCACTTAATGCATGTCTTTAGTGTTTGGGAGGAAACTGTAGCACCTGGACAAAACTCATACAAACTCAGGGAGGGAATGCAGACTCAACACAGAAGGCACCCCAGTCGAGAATCGAACCATAGAACCTCTTGCTGTGAGGCAACAACACTATTTGCTGCACCACTGCACTGTCCCCATTGTCCTTTCTAAATTTATCCCATCTGTATGAACATAATTTTTGGTCTCCTCTAAAAATAAATGCATTTCTAATGGGACTAACCGAGCCAGCAATTGTAAAACAAATAACTACAACAACAAAAGCAATGGAGAAAACAGGAAACCTCACAAATTTCAACAAACAATAGAGATGCAGTCATATATCCCAAATCTATTAACATTTTCCCTACCAAGTTCCTTCACTGAGTTACATTTCTTTGAATTTCTAAGCATGGATCACAATAGCTATTATCTACTAACTAACCCACTAAAATACCTCTTCAAATGCTTAGTGTGTTCAATACCTGCTAATGCATAAGTATCTTTTACACTGTAATAGTTTCCTTTATTTCATATGAATTTAATCTAATTAGAAAATGCACATTGCTAATGTATATTACTTCATGTCTGTTCATGCAATTACTGAATGTTAGTTTAAAAATGTTTGTAATATGTTGGACCTTTCTCCAACAGCCTTCACTAAAAAAAGTTTTTTTGACTAAACACAGTCTGACAAACCTAGTAAACAAAAGCAGAATAAAGCAAAATAAAATAAATAAATACAATGAAATAAATATAACATCAGGTATGTAAAGCACAGGAGCAGAATATGCCAGGGGAAGGGCACACCAATGTAGACATGAGTTAAGGTACAGTCCTACAATGGAAAGGAATCCCAAAACAGAAAGCCCCATAACAATGTATACAGCTTGTTTGTACACGTATAGAATCATGGAACCAACCCCCAGCACAATACACACACACACACACACACACACACACACACACACACACACACACACACACACAATATGAAAGAGGTATCAAACAAGTACAAAAGTCCCCCTTCAAGAGGTTATTCAAATATAGTCAATGTAGACCAGAAAGAGCACACAAAAAGCAGTGAATTGGTTTACATGTGAAAATACAGAACACCACAGCACAATAACACATAGGAAAGGCAGTCATGGAAGCACAGCACAGTACTTCAGAGGAGGATACATGACAGCCAACAAGTAAACAGCTACCATCAGATGCTCCGCAGAGGTTTTGTTATTTTGACAGGGAAATTCTTATTTATTTAAGAATTAATGCCTGAAAAGATTTGAAGCCTGCATAAACTAAAGCACTGCTGGTGATTCCTGCTGGGAGAAAACCTATATATTTTTTGTCTGACTGATAGAGCTGCTTTCTGTTTTTCCCACTCCATTTTGTTTTCTGTTTTAGGAATCTCCTTGGCCTGGTATTTTTGTTCTTGTGAGAGGTAGAAACTTAAATTATCTAGGTTGCACATTTCACATGTTTTTTTTCATTGGTTAAATGGTCTCTTGAGTGATACTTAAATACTCAGTGAAATTCTGGGCCTTAGTCTTTGAAAAGATTTGAACCCAGCATAAACTAAAGCACTGCTGGTAATTCCCTGTTGTGTCTCCCACTCACCCTCTCCTTTCTTCATCATCTGCATTTTAAACCTGGTGATTTTAAGGTGCTCATCCCTACTGTAAATTGCTCTTAATACGCTTTCTACACTGTTGTTGATATCTTGAATTATTTATTTGCCTTTCCTTGTGCTTATATTGAAAAAGTACATTTTCCCTCCGATTGTCTGTTCTGCTTGATCTGACTTCATCTAGCTAGCTGTTAGATAAAGTAGTGTATTTTTACAGCCTAGCAAGCAATTGTTTTTACATCAAAAGAGGTCAGTGGATTTTCCATCTAGTGCTCTGGGAGGTAACCTGGTCTGTTTGGTTGGGGAAACACTTGAGACTTCTGAATGTAGTTTTATTGGCTGTGGCCTTATTGTTTGTCTTTTCAGCTTTTCCCGGTTAGGGGTCGCTACAGCAGAACTCCAGTCCGCTAATGACTGGCAGTAGATTTTTATGGTGCCGAGTTGCCAGCCTGATGCCCAACCTTCAGTGAAGGCACGCCCATTCATGCATGTCTTTCGGAGGCCACTCGACCACGGGGAGGACATGCAGACTCCACAAAGAAGGCACTCCAGCCGAGAATCGAAAAGGAGAACCTCTTGCTGTGAGGCAACAAAGCTACCACTGTACCACCGTGGCTTTGTGAGGCCTTATTAATCAACTTATATTGTATTTTAGTGCCTTTATAAATTCTGCACAATTGAGTGGCTTTTGGCTCATTTATTCAAAGCGAAGTACTTTTATTGAATAATCACACTTTTATAATCTGTTTAACACTGCTGTTATATATTTATCTTTAAGTTTGTTTGTGATAGCATTTCATACTGTTTAAGTTTGTTTGTGGTAGCATTTCACTCCAGACTGTGCTTTTACATTAGGAGGACTGGGATTATGCATCTAGTGGTAGTAGGTATTTACCTATTCTATATGAGCTGGGAAACACACAAAAGGGCTCTAAGTATTTTTCTTTTGCATGTCTCTGCACTTTATTTGCACTGTTATGATACCTAGACAGCATAGACTAGATTCAGACCTGCTGAGTCTAGCCTGTTATTGATACACCTGATCACTAAACCAGCTAGCTTACATTAAGGAGGAGTCCCCTACACCCTTGTGGCAGAAGAGTGTGGATCCAGCTTTATCTAAGCTGGGGCTTGCTGGAGGGGGTTTCATTGTGTACTTTCCTATTCATAGATTAGCTTAAAAGTGTTTAATTTTGCAAGTATTTAAGCCTCACCTTTGCACAGGTTTGCACTCAATTAACCAGAACTTCTCTACATTTGGCATCCTTTGCTAGAGGTCTAAAGTATTTCTACTTTAATCCAAGGCATCCAAGGCAAAACAACAAGAACATAAGTATATTTTGGGATTGTTCTGCACTTTCTGAACTGTGTTTGTGAATGCTTCTTTCTCTGCACTTGATTTGCACTGTTCTGATACCTACATTAACATAGACTAGATTCAGACCTGCTGAATCCAGCCTCTTATTGATGCACTTGAACACTAGACCAACATTCTTACATTAAGAAGGGCTCCTCTGCACCCTTGTGGCAGAAGTCTGTGGATCCAGCCTTGACTGAGCAGGGGATTAGGTTCATAGGTAGGTACTAGGCTATCGGCCCTGGGGCCTATACAAGCCCAGCCAGAAAGGTACCCTGGCTTTTGCCACCCAAGAAAATGATTTTCCTGTGCCACTGTCGAGCAGAGCCACAGAGGCGATACCCGGGGTGAATTTCCTATTTCCCATCCAATCATCAAGATTTTTCTTGAAGGTGCTAATGAGGAGCTTTGTTTGATATAGATAGGTAGTTTATTCCAGGGTATGGGAAGTCTCTGGGACAGGAATCTATCCCTCCAGCATGTTCTGTTTAATGTGGTGACAAGGTTTAGGTCCCTAGTGTGTGTAGCTCGGAGGGATTGGGATTTCTTTAAGTGGAGCATGTCCAACAGCTCTGGGTTTGACATAGCTTTGTATGTTAGGCAGAGATCACCTTGGCGACGGAGTAAAGCTGGAGTTTTTTGAGACGGTCTGCATAGGGCATCTGTTTGAGACCGGTAATCTTCTTTGTGAGGTATTTCTGCGGCCTTTCCAGTTGTTGTAGATGTCTTGTGAGGTACATACCAAAAGGTGCATTGTACTCTATAATGGGTCTAATGAGTGACGAGTAGAGGAGAACAATGACCTCTTTTTTTCTGGATGAGAAACCTTTTGTGATGAAGTGTGCCACGTAGAAAGATTTCCTGACTACTGTAGCGATGTGATTATCAAAGGAGAGTTTACTGTCCACCTGTGTCCCAAGTTCTCTTATCACACTTTCAGTGTTAAGTATACTACCACCTATGTTGTAGTTCATGGGTACAGAGTTTTTACCAAAGGGGATGACAATGCACTTTTTGGCATTGAGCTTGAGGCCATGGCTTTGACACCAGGCATCTGTCTCAGTGAGGCCCTTTTGTAGGATGTCCACATCGTTAGGAGTTTTGATTATGGCTCCTAGTTTGCAGTCATCTGCAAACTTCATTAGCCAAAGACCTTCTGTGTTAGCCTGTACTTCAGAGAAGTAGATACCAAACAGGAGAGGACCCAGGAATGAACCCTGTGGTACTCCACTTGTCAATGGTCTGAAGTCGGATTTGGAGTCTGCTACTTTCACAGTGTGGGCTCTGTCAGTGAGTCAGTTGGCAACCCATCTTGTGACATAGGGATTTATACCTAGTTTAGTGAGTTTATCTATAATTCCAGAGTGGGGGATAGTGTCAAAAGCCTTGGCAAGATCTAGATAGGCTGTGCGAACCACCTTACCCTTGTCTACGGCTTGGGTGACTGCTTCAAAGAAGTCTATCAGGTTTAGGAGACATGATCTGCCTTTTACAAACCCAAACTGGGTGGGATCTAGAGTTTGGAGATTACCAATATCATTGTTTATAAGTTCCATGATGATACGTTCCATGGCTTTGCAGACCAGGCTCATCAGGCTAATGGGGCTGGAGTTCCCGGGGTCCACGGTGGATCCCCCCTTGTGGAGTGGGATAACCGTTGCTGTGTGCCATTCAGCAGGCACAAAGCCTGAGATGAGGCTATGATTGAACATGGTACTTAGGTGGGGTGCCAGTTTGTTCTGTAGTTCATATAGAACGCAGCCTGGGATGTTGTCCGGTCCCATGGATGCTGTGTTCTTGGCTTTGGAGAGTGTGGTTTTTACCTGTGCAGCCGTGATTACAGGAATTTTGCATTCTTCCAGTATAGAGATGGGCTCTTTAGGGGGTGAGAGGGTGGTAAAGTTAGCACTGAACCTATCTGCCAGGATTTTGGCAATATCAGTTGGGTCTGTATATTTAGTGCCATTGTGCTGTAACTCAAAGCAGATCTGAGTTTTTCCATTGAAATTCTTGACATAGCTATAGAATGCTTTGTGGTTGTCTTTAGAATCAGTGGTGATTTTGTTTTCATAACTAGCTTTGGAGGATTTTATCAGGGATCACAGCTTCTTACTGAGGCTGACCAGGGAACTCCTCCACTCATGGGATTTTACTCTCTTTTGCAAGAGTTTCTTCCTTCTGTTGTACAGTTTGTTTATGGCAGGGGACCACCAGATTGGCTTCCTTTTTTTGGAGGATAGCATCTTGGTTCTGTTTGGGATAGCACGAGCCACGCACTCATGCAAGTGCTTATAAAGTGCAATTGTGTAGAATCAGTAGTCGTGACTGTATTGTCCATCTGCATGGGTGTCATGAAGTTCACCACTTCTGTCTTAAGAAGCATGAAGTTGGCTTTGGAGAAATTTTTTGCCATGGTTTCCTTAATGGGGGGTGGAGGCAGGATGTG
This sequence comes from Protopterus annectens, assembly GCF_019279795.1. NCBI lineage: Eukaryota > Metazoa > Chordata > Ceratodontiformes > Protopteridae > Protopterus > Protopterus annectens. The sequence continues at coordinate 103,856,976 of NC_056746.1, forward strand.
GATATCTAGGGTAATTAGCTTATGGTCGGAGCAGACCAATGAGGCGTTGACTTCACGTGTGGAACACTGGTCACTCATATTGGTAATGACTAGATCCAGGATATTGTTGCCCCTGATGGGGATGTGGATAAGTTGATCCAGGGCATTGAGCGAAGGAGTTGGTACATGAGTAGTTTTCCCAGTTAATGGTGGGGTAGTTGAAATTGCCCATTATTAGGGTGTTTGGTCGAACCCTAATATTTTTCAGTACATCAAGAAAAGAGGAGTGGGAATCCTGGGGCATGGTGGGTGATCTGTAGCAAGCTACAATTTGGATTGCAGTTTTGCCCAGAGTTAGTTGCACTTGGATAACCTTGGCTGCATTATGCTGAGCAACTAGCCTGGAGGTGTGGATATCCTTAATGAATATGGACACACCTCCGCCTTTGGTGTTCCGGTCCAGGTTACATGGCCAAAAAGTGTGGTATGAGTTATAGCCTGGTAGTGCAGGGGTGCTGTCTGGACCCTTGAACCAGGTCTCAGTCACTGCACAGATATCGATGTTCTCCATTTTAAGGAGTGCCTCGAGTGAGTGCATTTTGAGATTTAGACTTCTAGCATTGACTATCATCACCCTCAGTTTTTGCTTGCCTGTTGCTGTTATGGTGGTAAATTTGTCATTTGAACCTTGCCTAAAAATGGCACTATAGGGGTGGCAAGAACCTTAGCCAGTATCTGGAATCCCAGGGGTGACAGGTGCAGGCCATCTCTGGCAAAGCATCGTGGTCTGTCGACCATGTCATCCCAGGCAGACAGATACCGGATCCCTTTAGAATGGCACCAGAAGCTTAGCCAATTGTTGAAGTCGATCATTTTGTCCTTGTACTGCGGCATCATTTTGGGTGATGGCAGAATGCTACTCAGGGCTACGGTCATACCTGCCTGGGCTACAAGATCGGAGAGTTCTTCCATGTCTCTTTTCATGTAGTCCAGGGAGGTATGTCTCAGGTTATTCATACCAACATGGACAATGACAGAGTCATATTTGTACTTGTTGTGGAGTGACCTGAGTGCATGGGTTATGTGGCGGATCCTGGCACCCGACAGGCAGCTGACAGTAACCTTCTCCTTGTTTAGCCTGGTGAGTGGGACATCAGTTTGCCTGACTATAGCGTCACCTATGAGTAGTGTGTTGGGTACGTTGTTTTGCCTTATTGGCTGTGGTTGAGTGGCACACTGAGTCTGCGGGCTATGTGTCATTTGGGTTGTGTTGGGGGGGTGGAGGTTGCTTGCATTTCTGCTTTGGAGGTCTCTGTTGCTTGAGCAAATTATTATTGAGAGCCTCCATGAATGTTTTTTGTGTTTCTATGTGTGGATTTTGGTGGTGTAGATTTAGTGAGACTATGTGATGAGTGTGGTGTGGTGCAAGTGTTTACCTTCTCCTCTTGACTGTCAAGTTCAGTCTTGATTGGAGAGAACTTTACCTCCAGTTTGGCTAGATAAGTGCATCTCTCACAGGTTGTAGTGTTGGGTGGTAGGAGGAGAGGGTTGTCTGTGTACATGAGGCAATTTCTACATTGCCCCAAGATGCCCAGATTCATCAGATAGACAGGAGAGAACACTGGGAGCTGACCCTTGGACATACCTGAATAAAAAAAATATTTTCCTCTAGATAAGTGAGGAAAGTGAGTACAAGAGCTGTTTTTTCTCTAAGCAAGTGAGGAAAGTAAGTACCAAAAGTGTTTTCCTCTAGGTAATGAGGAAGGTTGAGTGCTGTAGTAATTAGTAGGTTATTTAGTGCTTACAAGTTCTGAACAAGTGCTGATTACAAATAAGCAAATTCAAGTGCTAAAAGTAAGAATCTGTATCTGGACTAAACTACTTACAGGGAAAGGGGGGAAACAAGTGCAAATGGGGCTTTTTAATCAGAAAGTTGAGAGACAGATGAAAAAACTGCCAAAACGGCCAATAACTACAATTTCTGGGCCAGAACCACTCCTTATGTGGTAGATAGGTTATCTAGTACTTACCACTCCCATTGATAAGCTAGAAAGCTTCTCTCCAACACAGAAAGCTTGGGGGGGGGCGATCAGAAGCTTACATACAGTCCTGGATACAGCAAATCTGAATCTGGACTACACTAGTTACAGGAAAGGAATTTTTTTTATATATATATAAAGAAAAGTAGCTAAAACAGCAGTCAAAACAATTCAAATGCAGTGCAAGCTAGCACACTTGAGTATGTAGCAATGTTAGACCAAACAGTTTAAAAAATGCAATTAAATTAAAAATGACTAAAAACAAGTGCAGAAGGAGTCTATTAGGTAGAATGAGGTAAAGAGATGGGACTGGGGGGAGTGTCCCAGATCAAATCTACAGTGGGGGTGGGCAACTGCAAAAGCCTCCAAATTTAAACAACAACACAGGAACAGGGAGGGTAGGTATGGGAAAACCAACACCTTCAGCAGAGATCTGAAAAACTATACAGTGAAGCAAAAATAACATTGCACAACTCTGAAGTCAGCCAGCAATGATATAAAATTAGTCAAACAACAATTACCAGTACACAACTCTGAAGTGCCAGAAGAATATACTCAGCTCTGTATATCTCCAGATAGTTTGAAGAGCACTCTTTCAGGACAAAAGAAGGCTCTAGCAATTATATGATTGCTGGAGGAATGTTCATTGTGTGCTTTCCTATTGGTCGATTAGCTTAGAAGTGTTTTACTTTTGCCTGTATTTAAGCCTCATGTTTGCGCATCACAGCGCACTGTGCAGCAGGGATTAGTAGTGTCCTCTATAGATGCAAACACCTTGAAACTCAATTTTTCCCTAGACATCTGTCAGTGGAACCCTCCCAAGCTCCCCTACTGCAGAACGGGTGCACTGAGCAGCATTGCCACACTTACCATCCATAGCCTTCAATAGAACAAGCACCTTTGTGAGTCCTAGCGCAAAAACTAGTCAAACTAGCCTACTCCCTTCCTTAATAGTACATATGGAAAAAACATGCTATAATGGATGGGAAGTTTCCCATCATTTCACCGGCCAGCCTGATTGACATGGGGATCCTGAGGCAATGTAGTAATTGCTTCATGTATTCTGACAACCAGTTACTCCTAAAACAAATACCCCTATGTGAGAGATGTAATTACACTATGAAACTGGAATCAGTTCTCTCACATCACAACAAACCAGACATCAAACAGGTTGTCAGTAGACACATGTCACCTCTCACACAAAGCAAGGTCATGACATATAAACCCACATACATGGAGGTACTTACTAGAAGCCTACCAAAAGATCAGAGACCTCCCAAACATAAAGCAATTGAACACACTGCTATGCAAATTGAAACCACTACACATAATAACACATACACCAGTCTCTCAGTTAATAAGCCCCTAAGCCAAAACACCTCAAAACCTAATGTCCTGTCCATAGTGAGACACACAGATGTGCCCGTCACCAGGCCAGACAAGGAGAAGATCACGGTCAGCTCCTGTCAATCACACATGCACTAATATCACTCAACAAGTACCATTATGACTCTGTCATAATCACTGTTGGGGTAAATGACTTGAGACATACGTGTCTGGTCTATATGAAGAGAGACATGACTAAACTCTCAGATTATGTTTCCCTAAGCAGTGTTCCATCTTCACTCAGGATGATGCCACAATATAAACAAGAAATGATCAACTTCAACAATTGGCTTAGCTTGTGGTGTTAGTCCAGGGGGGATCCAGTATCTATCAGCCTGGGAAGACATGTTTGACAGGCCACACTACTTTGCCAGAGATGGTCTGAACCTGTCTCCTCTAGGCTTTTGGGCACTAGCAAAAGTGCTTGCCTTAGCCACACCACAGCACCTTTTTTAGGCAATATCAAAACAGCAAAATTTCCAACATAACAAATTCCACTCAAGATAAACTCAAGGTTCTGCTGCTTAATGCTAGGAGTGTAAACATGAAACTGCACTCCCTGGAATCACTCCTCACTTGGCAAGATGCTGACATCTCTGCATTCACTAAGACATGGTTCAAGGCCATGGAGAGCACCCTGGCTGTGCAAGGCTACAATGCCTTCCACACATTCAGACCTCAAAATGAGCATGAAAGAAACAAAGGTGGAGGTGTATCCATCTTCATTAAAGCCAAGTACACCTCCAGACTGGTCAGACACAGTATGACTCTATCAAACTACTCCATGCCCAACTGCCTATTGGCAAAATACCCTACCACACCATTGCTACCTATATGTCCCCCACCATGAACCAAGAAAAGCATAACACCTACATGGACTTAACTGAGTCATTCACCTTATGGCCCAACACCTTAGTCATGGGTGATTTCATCTATCCTCCCATCGACCAAGTGACATACATGAGCACAAACATGTTTGCCCAGAGGTTCCTGGACTTTGTCAATACAAATGCTCTGGAACAGATAGGCTGCACCCCCATAAGGGGCTCAAATGTCCTAGACATGGTACTCACCAATGTGTGGGAGTCACTGCACTCCCCCCCCTGTGTGATGCCCTCCCTGGTAAGGTCGGACCATAAATCAGTCTCATTCAAAGTAACTATTGAATCTGTCACCCCCACAGGAGCAAAAAAATTAAAAACATTTTCCAAACCAAACTACAGTGATAATATAAAAGGTTTTATAACCCCCACAATTACAGACAACAATGACTCCTATATAGAGGTGTACGCATATGCCCTGTATAAATTCTTAAGCAAGTGTCTATACCAGGGGTCTGCAGCCGCATGTGGCTCTTCCATCCCTCTGCAGTGGCTCCCTGTAGCTTTGAACAATAATGGCCACACACACACACACACATGGACAGACACAGACACACACACACACAGACACACACACACAGACACACACACAGACACACACACACACACACACACACACACAGACACACACACAGACACACACACACACACACACACACACACACACACACACACACACACACACACACACACACACACACACACACACACACACACCCACCCCATGGACTTTAAATATTGCTCTTATAAACTTAGCTCCTTTATATTTAGTATAATAAGTATATATAAAACTTTATGCGCTGTATCTTATCTTCATTTTAGGGGCCAAATGGGTTTTGTGGCTCCCAATGAATTTTATTTGGTGGGAGAGGGCCAAAATGGCTCTTCTGATAGTGAAGGTTGCAGACCCCTGGTCTATTCTAAGCTGTACCTGACCTGATTAAAACCAGGTCCTCCTGAAAATACAAGCCACCTGGTGGACCTGAAGCATAAACAGGCTATATAACAAAAGAAATAAACAGATGTCTAAGAAGAAGGAACTTGAGTCAGCAGAGGAAGAATTCCTACGCAGCTTAAACAAGCAAATCAGAAATCTTGTAAAGTCCTCTAAAGTTAATTATGAAGCTAATATAGCATCTCTAGCCAAGGATAATTATAAGGCATTCTTTAACTACATCCAAAATTTAAAAGGGAATGCCCAGGTATGTGCCGAAGTGGTAGTAGATGGTACCACTCATACTATACTGGAGAAAAATGTCAACCTGCTAGCTGACAGATTTGGTACAAATGTCATCTCCCTTGTCCCCACCAACCATACCTCAAAGCATACCTGACACCAGTCCTCTGCCTAGTATCTGTAGAGATCAGGTCATATCTGCACTCTCCAAGGCCAAAAACATGGCCTCAGTGTGACCAGTTAACATCCCAGGTTGCTTATCAAGCAATCTAAAACAGGACCTAGCTGACCCACTTAACTCCCTCTGTAACCATAGTCTGAGAACTGGAACTGGCTTTGTTCCAGTAGAGTGGAGAACTGCAGCAGTAATCCCCTTGTAGAAAGGCGGGGCATCAACTGAAAAAAAACACAAATTACACCAGCAATACCAGCAACAACTTCTTTTTTAATACAGCAACAGTGATCTGGCACCTCGGCAATTCGCCTTCAAGGCTCACAATAGTACAATTACAGCTGCCTTAAATATCCAAATTTTCATGAAATGCATGGGAGCTCAGATAGTGGTTTAATTTTTTCAGTTCCTGCAAAACCTTTCTTGCCTGGTGGGGGGGGGGGTGATTATGTTGGTAAGTTATTGGAGTTAGAAACTAGAATGATATTTAAATTTCAGACTCTAAGGCCTAGTGGTTTAAATCAAGAAGTTGGTATTTAAAATATTTTCAGGGTCATGTCAGTTTAGTAAAATGTATTTATAGTAGGATGATTTTCATATGGTGTTTTGTATGGATTTTGTGTGGATTTATGTATATGAAGTTTTGTATTTTTTTATATAACTCTTTATATGAATTTTGATATATATATATATATATATATATATTAAGTATAATATACTTTTAAATGAAAAAGTTTATTTAAAATTGTATCAATTAATAATTAATTAACTAATTGGATTGTGTTAAGTGGCTGCTTGTATTTGGATATTTAAGGCAGCTGTAATTGTACTACTGTGATCCATGAAGGCGAACTGCTGAGGTGCCAGATCACTGTTGCTGTATTAAAAAAGAAGTTGCTGCTGGTATTGCTGGTGTAATTTGTGTTTTTTTCAGTTCAGTTTTGCTTGGGGCATCAACTGACCCTGGGAACAATAGACCCATAAGTCTAACCAGCCTCATCTGCGAGGCCATGGAAAAAATCATCAGGGACCTTATCAACAAGGACATAGGCAACCTTCAAACTCTAGATCCAACCCAGTTTGGCTTCGTTAAGGGTAGATCATGCTTACTAAATCTAGTAGACCAAACCCCTGGATGAAGGTAAGACAGTGCATACTGCCTATCTTGACCTAGCCAAGGCTTGGGACACAATCCTCCACTCAGATATCATCAAAAAACTCTCCCATTTGTGGGTTATCCCTTACATCACTAGATGGGTAGTTATTTGGTTCACCGACAGAACACATACTGCCAGAGTTGGTCACTCCACCTCTACCAGTAGATCCGTCACCAGTGGCATACCACAAGGATCTGTGCTGGGCCCTTTACTGTTTGGAATCTATTTCTTGGAAGTCCAGGCTAAAGTAGATGGCCTTTGGCTTACCAAGTTCACTGATGATTGCAAATTGGGTGCAATCATTGAGTCTCCCAGTGATATGTTAACATATTTCAAGAGGGGCTAATACAGACAAATGACTAGTGCCAAAACCACGGTCTAAAACTAAACACAAAAAAGTACATTATTATCCCCTTTGGTAAAGCGGAATTCCCTGCTAATTACAATATTGACAGGACCCTCCCCCTAAGTTCAAACCCAGTGGTGCAAGATCTAAGAACACAGATATATAGCAGTCTGAACTTCCACCACCAAGTTTCCACAGTGGTAAGGGAAGCCTTATATGTAGCACATCTCATAAGTAAGGGCATCAAATCTAAGGATGTTATAACGCCATTGTACTCAACCCTCATCAGACCATTAATAGAGTACAATGCTCCATTCTGCATGTATCTCACCAGACACCTGCAGCAGCTGTAGAGACAACAGAGGTTTCTCACCAAGAAAATACAGGATCTCCAAACCATAACTTACATGGACAGACTGAAAGCCTTGTCCCTGTACTCTGTGTCATATAGACTACTAATAGGGGACTTGTGTCTGACCTACAGGGCAGTCTCTGACCCTGCCCTGATGGATATACTGCACATTGACAAGTCATGTGTCATAACAGTTACTCACTCTAGGGATCTTAACCTAGCCTGTGATATTAACAGAACATGCTGGAGAGACAGATATATCTCCCAGAGATTGACACTACTCTGGAACAGACTTCCAGTTCACATAAAGCAGAGCTCCTTACTGACCCTTTTCAAGTGCAATCTAGGCAAATGGATGGGAGACCACAAATTCCCCCCAGGGGTGGCACTCATGTCCCTCATGGACAGGGGTAGTCAGTGTTTATCATAGACTCGCTCTGCAAATTACATCCATCTAAGGACAATTGAGGCAACTTGGGATTAACATGGCTAGGCTTGTAAGGGCTCTAAGGCTGCTAGCCTAGTAACCTTCTCTGAACCAATGTTTCTGTAATATGGAATAATCTTTCTTTGGTACGTACATTAATAAGTTGTAGGAAAACTGTGAAAAATGAGTCCAGTTGAAACTTTCCTTCGTAACTTGAAAACTGTATTTCTTGAAGAAAATGAGCACTACAACATCTCATTGTGTGGAAGTGTTTCATACAACAGGTGATGTCTCCTAGCCAGAAATTTTCTCTAAAAACTGACCAGTTTTGTGCTAAAATTACTTTTATATATGAAAACTACTCCAAACATATATGCCAAAATGCAATTTCTTCCTACTGCCTGCCTACTATGAAAAATACTATAGTCATATTTAATCTGCAATTGCTTTCGACACAGTAGATGCCCCAAAGGGTTACAATATTAAGGTCAGTGAGGAGAAGAGCAGATATTACTGAATGTACAGGGAAGTACAGCTCAGTATTAAAGTATTAAATGCCGCAGAATAGGACTGGAAAGGCTTTCTGCAACTTCACAGACAGACATAAAACTTGGTTTGTGTATATGAGTTGGAAGGGTGGCCTAATGGTTAAGGTGTTTGCCTTACAAACACAAGGTGCAGGGTTCAAGTCTCCCAAGGGATAATTGGTTAGGCTTAAAATGGCTCACAAGGGCAGTTAGACTAGTTCTAACCTATGAACCTATACTTAGTATCAAACTGAAACAGCAGCACATCCTTACAGAAATAAAGCCTTACCCCAGCTTCTGCACTTCCTTAAAACATATCTTCTTTCTTTTTATATTTTTCCTTGTTCATTGAAATTAAAAGTCTGTGAGGCATCCTCTCCCACAAACCTAGATGAATATATTTTTTCTGCTACTAATTTCAAATCTGGTGCTTTTAATACAAGGTAATCTGTGCTATACAGCTTTTCTTTGTTCTTTTCTCACTTAGTCTTAGCTTATTTCTTTATTATATTTTTGTTTCATAACCCCTACTGACATCTGCTCTTGCTGTATGCCTATAAACCCATTTGCCCCTTCTCTTACCCTCTGTACCCCCATCATTGTGTGATGGGATCCATTAATGTCAAAGAGGGTTTTTTTCTGACAACCCACCTTGGTATACCAGAACAGCTAAGAATCAACAGACAATGGCTGAGGCCATGACATTAGAAGACGTGTGGATTTTTTTATTAGAGACATATCCTGGCTTCCCTTTATGCCGATGTGCAATATACAGCAGATAAGGTTATCCATGCATAATCCTATGCATACGCTATGACTTCCACTAGGTTGCTTGCTATGCTGTACTACATGAAATGTTTTCTTCCCCTCCTAGTGCACAAGACTAGCTACCAATCTGCACCAGGGGTGTAAATTATATTGCACTGCATCTTTAATAAAGCCATAAGTCTGAGTGCTTTTGGAATGTCATGTGAGTGCAGAGGCAGATTATAACAGGGGTGAAATGGGTTGCTGCCCGGGTACCACATCTTCAAGGAGGCCTATACCTAGCTTACAAAACAATTTAATTTTAAATCATTTAATTCACATCTATAGTGCAACTGAATAAAGCAGTCTGTTTTCTGACTTAATGAAAAAGTTTCTCTTTTCTACAGACTGAGGTACAACAATTAATCACGGGTTCCCCACACACACAGGAAGTAAAACACAGCACAATGAGTGGTTTGCTTTTTGCTGAATGGTGGTCTGTTTAACATAGCACAGGAAGTCATACGTAGCAGAATGCATGAAGTCATATGTAGCACAAAGTAGGAATGAAAACTCTGCTCTTTGCTGAATGGAGACAGCACAGGACTATCACTCCGCTGGAGAGAGTGGGAGAATGGAAGCACAGCTAAAACACTTTGCTGGTGGAGATGTACAGGGAACATTCAAAATGCTGCAGATGAGACCTCTGTTGTACAAGTGTGTGTGTGTGTGTGTGTGTGTGTGTGTGTGTGTGTGTGTGTGTGTGTGTGTGTGTGTGTGTGTGCATGTGTGTGTAAGTGTGTGTGTGTGTGTGTGTGCATGCGTGTGTGTGTGTGTGTGTGAAGATTTGGACTTGACAGGCTTTTATTTTCAGTTGTTTGCATCAAATGGGTGCTTTGAGTGCCCACTGACGAAACAGAAGTGACTAAGCGTACATCACCATTCAATCTTTTCTCTATGTATAAACAATGTTAAGCAGACCTTACAAGTGTACTGTATAAACTATAAAAAAAAAGAGGCAAAGATTTACAAATTGCTGGCTGGGAAGGCCATAATGTAGTTAATTACTGTCTCAGGTCTTCTTGTCACTGATGAGGGAATTGTTTTGCAGTTGTGAGTCATTTCATCTAGCTAATACAGCTACAGGATAAATTATATGTATGCTGCAAATTTAGACTTATTACTATGCTTAAAATAAACTGCTTGGTACCAAGCTAGACATAAGAGCCACTGTTAAAGGAAGCTCTTCCTACTTCAAAAGTTAAACCAGCACCAAGTACAGTACAGCCTGTGAGATGACAGGAAGCCCTGATTTTTATTTGTCTCATTCTGTAATGTACTCTGTACTTTAGCATCTTAGGCCTTTTGTTAAGAATTGATCCACCAGCAGATAATAGGCACCACAGCTGGAATACCAACTGTAGACTGAAAAAGGGTGGCATATTAGGGTTTTAAATGAGGTAGACCTTCACAGCAAAGTAAAGCTCCCTGTTGCACCCTTTCTTCAATACTTAGCTGACTCTTCTGGAGTTCTTTTATGATGCCCAGTTTGGTCAGTGCTGAAGCTGCTTATAGGGAGTCGTCCTGGCCTGTAGAATAACTGTGAAGCCCCATTATGGAGCCTAAGGTCAGTATTTGCAGCAAGATGTTGGTGTGAAAGTGAAACACATGTTCTCAAAAAGCTGTGTGCGTGTGTGTGTGTGTATGTACATATACGTGCATGTGTCTTGAAAGGTGGGCAGGCATTCTAGATTCATTTTCCAACCATATGTATCAAAACTGCATTTTGAACACTCAGTGATACAAACAGATGGTGTACAGACCTCTCAAATGTCCCTGTCGAGGAAGGATGTTTCTATTTTTAGGTTTGATTTAACCCTGCACAAGATGTGTCTATTTTGGTGTTATATTCTTATTTCCAGACTCGATTTACCCTTTTACACTATTTTCTAAATCCCACTTCATTACATGATTTTTGAAGCTGTCTAGTATATAGAAAACACACATGACCAACATTGTAATTGCACTAATAATTTTAAGAAAGAGGAAACACATCTTACATCTCCCTTTTTTAGACGCTAAAAATAAGTGACCATGTGTGTTAGATTTTTGCAATACAATTTATTAAAGTCTACAGATTTCACACTGTCTTTTTCACGATGTGCTTATATTTTTTTCATCATTTTTGTAACTCTGTTTTTAAATGCGTTTCTATTGAAAGCAGGAAGAGTAATGTGCTATTTGATATTCAAATTTATGCTAATTAGATGCACAGATTTTTGGCTGGATGTACCAACTTTTCAAGGGGCTTTGTACTTATTTTCAATGTCTGCAGGTTGAAAGGTATGATGGTGGGTGTATGTGTGTCTTTTTCAAAAAGTTAGTTAGTCAATAATACCTGCCAGTCATTAGAGTTGTTAAAACAGATTGATTTTTGTCATCACAGAAGTGGATTCTAAGTGACTTGCTCTTCAAGAGTCACACAGTAGACAAAAGCAGATGTAAAAATCAAACCCAGCATCTGTAAATACACAAAACATCTCTGCACTAACTGCCAGGCACTAATCCAATTCATTTTCTGATATATCATTGAAAATCAGATGTCACTTAGGTTTAGTCAGTCAAAAATACCAATTATTAGAATTTTGTGTGATTTTATGTACTGCTTCCTGTGCTCAGAAGTACATGGCTTGAACCGTTTTACCTCTATTTGCCTGCTGTGTGACTTTGAGCAAGCTGTAATTGATGGTAACATCTGTGTGTGTCTGTACAAATACTTGCCTTCTGCATAATAGTGTGGCACTTGTAATTTACAAATTAGGATAGCGGATTAATGCTGCTCTTTCCTGCGTCAAGGATGAGATGTTTGAATCCTTCCCTTCCCTTTTAACTTCCTGTGTCAAGGATGAGATGTTTGAATCCTTCCCTTCCCTTTTAACTTCCTGTGTCAAGGATGAGATGTTTGAATCCTTCCCTTCCCTTTTAACTTCCTGTGTCAAGGATGAGATGTTTGAATCCTTCCCTTCCCTTTTAACTCCAGTGTGGCAGTTGGCACAGGAGGCTGTGAAATGTAATTTCTGTGATACATGATTTGGTTCCATTTGTCCTCACTTGCCTATCGTGTGACCTTGTGCAAGTCATTTACCTACACAGTGCTTTGGGGTAAATGGGAAATTTGGTCTCAGTGGTGGTCCCTGGACCACAAGCCTAGTAACTACCTCTGAACCAGAGCAGTTCTAGCATAAAGGAAGGAATCTGTTTTAGTAATCATAAGTATCGCAGTATGAGCCATATTCTCTGTGTATGATCCTTGGGTTCCTTGTTTTGTTGAATGCTGACTGTGTGTTTATTACTTAGCTGAGATTAAAGGAAAACTCTGCCCTTTCGTACAGTTTAACTCAATCCTTAGGTTTCTTTTCTCCCTACAATATGCTTCCAGTATTGTGCAACTAGCACTTTTTAAAACTTTAATTTTCTTTCTTTGAAACCAAAAGAAGGGAAAGCACACCTACTTTTTTTAAGGTTAACTTCTCACGTACTTTGCAGAGGAATTAGTCTCCACCTGCATGACATATCATAGACGCAGTTAAATCTGTAGTTTAACCTGTCAGTCTTAATCCTGCTGATGTGAGGAACACAGCAGCTGCTATAAAAAAGGCAGAACATTGTGAAACTGTTTTCCAATTTTTTTTTTATTTGCAGAGAGGAGGGGAATTTAACACTCCCCATTTCATAGCAAAACAAAGCAGTCAGGGGCTTAAAGTCAGTTGTCACGTCTTCTGACAAATTTATATAAGCAGCAACCTAGTATTGAAATGCTAAGCATTAAATGTTAGTTATTTATAATAGTTTATATGTTAAGATAACTTAAATGTGGTATCAAACATCTCTATGACATTTAGAGAAGTCAGAAAATATTTTCTCTTGTAAAATATCAACACATTTACTATTTTCAAGCCCCCCCTACACACACACACACACACACACACACTCACACACACACACACACCCACAAGGGCCAGAACTGCAGAAAGAGGCACAAGTGGTACCCTATTAATTAGGTGCACTGATAATGTTAATAAAAAGATATTTTATGTTTTTTGTGACATCCTGCCAGAGGGGGATGTATATCTGGTACACCAGGATCCATAGTAAGAGATTCCCACTGACTCTGAGTCAGTCCTTACAGTGATAGAGTGCATGAACATTTTATAGTCCACAAAAGAAATGTGACCATTGATGGCAACCATAATATACAGTTGAATTTACTGTAACATACATTTACTATGTGCCCTTGCATTAGAAACATTAACTTGGATTTAATAAACTCCATGTAGACTTCAAGTGAAGCCAACACGGAGTTTACATGTGTGCACTCTGGTGCGTAGCAGTATGCGGCACGCAACAGGGCTCATTGCATCTTCATGCCGAGCACCGTGTTTAAACGTACATAAGCAAGGTTTCATGGCTGACAACAGTGTTACTGGCCAGGAAACCATGTAAGTGAATACAGATAGCACTCCTGTTTAAATTAGAGCACTAACAGTCCATAGTTTTGATCAGAATGCTACAGTGATCACCAGGTATTCACAGATAGCTCTCAATCTGTTAGTGCAAGACATCTGCACAAAGGCCAACATAATGGGGGGACAATGACCCAAAAATATGGACATACTTGACATATTTGCCCTACACAAATGTGCTAGCATAACCAGGAGCTTGTGTTAAGACACATGTTCTGAAGGATTTGAAGTCTGAAACTCAAACATATGTAATATTGAGTCACAGCAGACGTGAGATCATCCCAGTGATATGGCAGAAAGCCACAAATTTGATAAGGAACACATCTGGACATTCTGTGGAAATCTAGACAGTTGAGAGGTATGAATGTTAAGTATGTGGTCCAAACAGTGTACAGGCCAACATATCTACAGTGCAGAGTACTGTGAACCCCAATTCCTGGCATTCTGTGCTGAAGCTGTGTAAATGGTCTGTAAGGGTACATGGACTGCCATGTAAAATAAACACTAAGGGGAAGTGTGTGTATTTAATAGGGATGTGCAAATGAATTGTAGGAATGAACACTGGGAAACATAGGTACATACCCACCTTTTGGTATGCACCTAACCAGGCATATCCAACAACTGGAAAATCCACAGAGGTTCCTCGCTAAAAGAATACAGGGCATAAGTAATATGTCCAATGCAGATCGCATCAAGGACCTATCCCTGTATTCTGTCTCCTACAGGCTTCTGAGGGGAGATCTATGCCTGGCATAGAGGGCATTGTCAGACCCCACTCTGATGGACCTCCTGCATATCCACAAAACAAACAGTAGCAGAATTACCTGTTCTAAAGACTTAAACATTGCCTGTGACATAAATAGGATGTAGGTATGTATCCCAGAGACTACCCCATCTATGGGACAGGCTCCCCATCCATGTGAAGCAGAGTTCCTCCCTAACCTAGTTCAAGTGCAGTTTGGACAACTGGATGGGTAACTGGAAATTCATTTCTGGTTTGGCACATATATCTCTAATGCAAACAGGTAACCTGTAAATGGTTCATCTCCCAGGCCCATGCTTACATTTATCAAGGGTATCAGAACTTGTGAGAGATTTGGGATGCATGGCTAGGCTTAAAAAGGCCTTTGTGGTTGTTAGCCTAGTAAACACCTATGAACCTATGAAAGAGGACAGGTGAAACAACCTAATGTACAGCAGATGAGGGCATGCCAATGGAAGAGCATTACAGCAGCAACATTTATTTATTTATTTTATTTTACATTTGTTTACCGTGAAAGTCTGACAGGGCAAAGCCCATTTTCAGAGGAGGCCTGGGGAGAAAAGTTCCACAAAAAGAGACAATACATGCAACATTAGTAACAGTAAATGCAGCATGACAAACAATATATAGCACATAAGTTACAGTAGATACAGCAGGTCTAACAATAGATACATCATCAGATGTGGAACGTAACACAGTGATATTATTAACATAGAACCTATGAGTATTAATTTACATTTGTAAAGGGAAAAACATTCTGGATTTATCACACATTTAAGAATAAAAAGAAAAAAGAAAAATCATAATACAAATAAGATCATTGTTCAAGAGACAGGCTGAATAATCAGTTCCCTATTAGAAGACTGAAGATGCATTCTTTCAAATGCGTCTTGGTCGAACTCAAAAGCCTGAAATGGCAAAATATCGAAGCGGCTTTTAAGCAAATTCTTTCCCTGGGAAAGAATTTGCTTGGCCGCTTCGTTACTTTGCCATTTTTGGCACTGTAATGCGATCTCAGAGTTGGTATATTTAAATAGGGGGGTGTGGGGGGGCAAAGCCCCCAACTTAATGTAATCTTTAAAGTGTTTTATCTTTTTTGTTTTGTTTTTGTTTTTTTTGGAACAGTGATTTTTTTCCCTAGGAAAAAATTTTCTGTTCTGACAGTTCGAAATTGTAAGCTTTTGCTTACATAGGGTCGATTGATCACCATTCGCTTTTTTAAGTGTTCTGTGATCTAATATAGACCCAAATAATTCATGGAGAGTGCATTTATAGTAACAGGAGATCAGCCATGGGTGTTGCATGAGCAGAGCCAAGTGGCATTTAGATAATTTTTGAGTAGTTTTTTAAACTGTTGTGTGTTGTCAGTGGTTCTAATATTATGGGGAAGGCATTCCAGGTTTTTGAGAATATGGTACAGTAGGGACTGCACAGTGAAAATATGTATTATGTGACTGTCACACAAGATGACATAACAATGGGAGGGTTATATTGTGAAGCTGTATAAACTGATTTGCCTGAATATTTTTATTTT
Organism: Protopterus annectens; assembly: GCF_019279795.1. Classification (NCBI taxonomy): domain Eukaryota; kingdom Metazoa; phylum Chordata; order Ceratodontiformes; family Protopteridae; genus Protopterus; species Protopterus annectens. The sequence continues at coordinate 103,872,986 of NC_056746.1, forward strand.
ATTTTATTTTACATTTGTTGACCGGGCTAGTCTAACTGGATATATGTCCATTTTCAGTAGAGGCCCGGGGAGAAAAGCTCCACATAAGCAAAAATTTACAACTTCAGGTACAGATAAATAATTCTGTAACAACTTAAGGTACAGTACTGTTTTGAGCTGAAGAATACTCATTTTATATAGACAAATATTATTATTAAAGGAGCAGAGGATAAGAAACAGATAGAGCAACAAACTATTTTAAAGTGGCACACAATAAGAAAGAGAGGTGAAGAAAAAAAACACAAATAGATGTAGCAGCTCAAGGAGCAGTATTTAGCAGAGTTATACCATTTATCCTATAGTAGCATAGCAACTTAAAGGGAAGCAAGTGGTAGTAAGTAAAAAGAAAGTTTATATGGATGTTTTTATGTGTTAAATAGATTTGCCTGAATATGAGTGTAATCTCAGCAGAGGTCTCCAGCAACTGGGACACAGGTAAAGGCTCATGGATAACATTAAAAGAAGCTGCACAATCATGGACAATATCAGAATAATACCACTAGTAACCCCATGCCTCTGACATAACATATGTGATTTAGAGTGATCAGAGATGATTCTGCACACACACAGTTGAACAACTATTATGATACGTCCACACAATATGAGGGTAGCCATGCACATTGTCCTGGCACTGTAACATCTGCTGAATGTGTTAGGATGGACATTGCTGTACCTGTATGCGACATTATGAGCAATACAGGCTAGTTAACTGGTGTGCATGGCAGATATATATATATGACACAATTCACACTGTCACAAATGTTATCCATGGTATTAATGTTGTCAAACACCTATGTATCTACTGTTTGCATCACCATAACAGGTAGCACACATGCATCTGGTGTAACAACTGGATGGGGGTTCTGCACCATCAGACAATAATGTTTATGTCACAAAGAAGAATACCTAGGTATGGCCAATAAGCTGAGTGACACTCATTATGACAAAGGTGATACACTTTAGTTACACATCACTGGAAGATGTGTAGGGAGGTACATGAAGAAGGGTGCATTGTATTCAGTTATTGTTGTGATGAAGGTTGGGAACTATGGAAGTATTATGGTCTCTGTTGTGGATGTCCTTCACATACTCAGTACTTGTGTTATATACAAGGAAGTAATTAGCACTGTTACCACATGCTGGTGGATGTTCCACTTACTATTTACCCCAGGACACAGGTCACATACGTAGTAGTCTGATTATATGGTGTGATCTCCACATTATACTTGGGTTGTGTGTTTGTTTTCATGAGGTACCAAATCCCCCCATGTTTTCTTGTGCAGGTGTTGTCATGGCTGTGGCAGCAATCAATGATATGCATTGATACTGTCTGTCTGTACTATACTAATATCATAGTTGGAGTCAATGATTGCCCACAATCTGTAGTCCTTCAGGCTGCCGTTTGGACACAGGATGCGTATGTCATCTGTGATGTCCATCACTTAAATAGTGTTCAGGAAAGGGCCTAGCACACAGCCCTGATGTATGGACCTTATCACTGGACTTGAGATATAGGTCACTTCACACATGTCAACATAGTGAGATGCCACGTATGTCATACACTGGTCTACCTACTTGGTGATATAGCTGTTTATGGCCGCATATGACAGTGTTGAGTGAATACTTCAGTGTGGATTTGTGTCAAATGCCTTGGTCTGGTCGAGTTCAACAGGATGAGAGTGTTATCATCATGCATGCCCTCGATTACCTCTTTGAGGACATCTATCAGATGTAACAGACATGATGTAGCATTAACAATTCACACAGGTCATTTGCACACAGCTGGGATAGTACTGGTGTCCATTTAGACTAGTGTCTGCCTCACAGTTGAGGAGAGTCAGGATGTGTCTATACATGCATGCATCAGGTGCTGTCACCCCCAACTCAAATGGATGCATATTGGTGTGCACCCTTCTACGGAAACATAGTCTGTGTGGAGGATGTGCTGAAGTGTGTATTCAACTATATCAGGAAGGTGTATGTGCTGAGGCACACCACATATGAACTGTGATGTTATCACAGCCCACTGATTCTGTGTGATAGGTGAGGATGAAGGTAAGACTGCGTACTGCCTATATTGACTGGTCTTGAGCTTTGACACAATCCCCTGTGCAGGTATCACAGAGAAACTCTCCAGCTGGGATTTACCCTTACATCACTAGATAGGTAACCAATTGGCTCACCGACAGAACATATACTGTGAAAGCTGGTGAACCAACCTGAACCAGTAGAGCTGTCACCACTGGCATACCCTAGAGATTTGTGATTGGCCCTTTACTGTTTGGAATCTATTTCTTGACACTTCAGGCTAAAATATATTGCCTTTGGCTTACCATGTTTGCTGATTCTGGCATATTGGGTGCAATCACTGAGTCCGCCAGTGATGACAACATATTACAGGTGGCCAACAAAATAAAAACACTCTCTGTGTTCCTTTTGGTTTCCAACAGTTCACTCCATATATCCTTTCAATTAATTCCACAAAATGCGTGTATTCTCAAAGGCCCATTCACAAGTGAAGATTAGAAACGCAGTTTAATGAGCAAAAAAGTAATTAAAAAAAAATATATATATATATATATATATATATATATATATATATATTATTGTTGACGCTTTTAGGCAACATGGTGCCTTCCTGCTTGAAAGGGGATGGGGAGATATGTCATGCAGACTGCAGATCTGGCAGCAGATTGTCGATGATGTTAATGCTGTGTATGGCCATGGCAAGACCTATGAGCAGGTGTGCCATAGGGCTACTGACACAATCTCATCTGCACGGAGGAGAGCAGCTGCAGTCGGCCATGATTAGACGCGTACCGGGGAGGGCCTGCTACTGTTCCTTCCACTATCAGGGATCCACGCAGTGCTCAGTAAAGTGCAGAACAGCATGTCCTTGAAATTGGTGCTGCTGCTTCAGGGACAGCAAGCATGTCCCAGGAAGAGATTCCAGGTAGGTTTTTGTATCTCAATTGTTGAATACTGTTGTATAGTAAAACAGTTTAAATCAGTACATTACTTCTGTTTCACAAGAATTTTCTTTTTTGGGGGGGGGGGGTGTTGAAGATTGCCACAGTTAACCACACATTTTGATTGATTAACCTAGGTTGGAGTTGTCATCAAAGTTTTTGTTAAAATATATAGTTAATGGACTTATAAAGGGGTAAAAGCATTACTCCCTATGTTACTGTTAATTCATAGGTTCATAGGTTCATAGGTTTATACTAGGCTATCTGCCCTAAGGCATTTATAAGCCTAGCCCAAATTTTTGTGGCTTACGCCACCCCTTATATGAAAAAATACTGTGCCCATTAGTTTGTTGTGCCTCTGTCCAGCAGTGACACAGAGATGATTCCCGGGATAAACCTACGATCTCCCATCCCAGTATACAGAAAGCCGATGTTCTCCAATAGTTACATACATTATGGTAGCTCACATCCGATACATCAAAAGAGGGGGATCGTCAAGGGCCAGTTTGTCAGAATCTCTAGAATGACATCTAATGAACAGGAGTTTTTGGATGAGTGTGACAGTTTAAGTCTTTTATTCCAAGACAGAGGCTATCCTAGGGACTTTGTATACAATATTTGTGAACAAGTCAAAAAAGAAAGAGAAGGTAGGTTTCAACCTATTTTGGGATTAAAACATGGTGACAACCTAACTCAGCAAATACATCAGTCAGAATATACCAAGGCTTTTATAACACAATATAGTTCCAATTCTTGTAAAATTAGAGATATCATCAGCAGAGAATGGGAAACCTTTTCTGAGGTCACTGACTTGGGTAATTTGCAAGGGAAGGAAATCAAGTCGGTTTTCCGTAAAGGAAACAGCATCAAAAACATTTTAGAAAAGGGGCCCTTTCGGCAGTATTCCTCTAGACCACGTAAGGGTACTTTCAAATGTGGGTCTTGTGCACAATGTTTATACATTGTGCACTCTGAGGAAGTGTTTTTAGCAGCCAAAAATAGAACTATCAGAGCTAAAGCATTTTACAATTTTAACAGCCAATGGGTGGTGTATTTAGCTATGTGTACTTCATGCCCGGCGTATTATGTGGGCAAGACCGAGCGTTCCCTGAAACGTAGAATATATGAACACATCTATGATTTACAAAAAGGGAACACCACCAATGCCCTGTTTAAACATACACACACATGTCCTAAAGCAAAATTTCTATTTTTTGTTCTGGACAGTGTTCAACAGGATCTTAGGGGTGGGCCGTGGCAGACCATACTAGAACAGAGGGAGACAACTTGGCAAATCATGTTGGAGGCTAACAAGGAACCTGGACTCAATGATTACATATCCATCAAGCCAATATTAAAACTGAAAGCCATCAAAATATAGGCTGTGATGGAGTTATTTTTTTAATATTTTGTATTTGGCATTTTTTAAGTGAAAATTGTATTTTTATATTTCTAAATACATAAGTAATTTTTTAATACATTCATGTATATTTATTTGAATATTTATCAGTACATAAGTTTTTATGTACAAGTATGTTTTATTATTTTGTAACAATAGACTTTTTAGTCATGTTTCTTTAAGATTTAATTATTTAACAAGTTTTTTAATTGACATCCATATATAAAGATGAGATTTAGCTGGTGATGTTGTCTGAAGAAGTTACTTTGGTAACGAAAACGGGTGTCATTGTGTTTTACTTGCGTTTACTGGATTCAATAAACCTGTGTTTCACGTGTATTCATGCACTTTCCTCGGATATTTATTGGCGTTTTTTCTTCACCTGGTGTTGGTTTGGTTTTCTTAGTTTTGTTTTACCGACATCTGCTTCTGTTTTTGCTGTTGGGCTACGATCTCCCATCCACAGGTCAAGATTTCTCTTGAACAGAGCCAGCGAGGTGCTCTGCCTCACATGGACCGGGATTTTATTCCACAGCATAGGGAGTCTCTGAGTGATAAATCTATCCCTCCAGCACATCCTATTTATATCCGTGCTAAGGTTTAAGTTGCTTGCGCTAGTGGTTTTGGTGGATTTGGATTTTTTGAGGTGGAGCATGTCCATTAATTCCGGGCTGGACATGGCCTTGTATGTCAGGCACATGTCACCTCTGAGCAGACGGTATGCAACTGAATAGAGCTGGAGTTTCTTCAATCTGGCAACATATGACAGATTTTGGAGTCCCTTTATCCTTTTGGTGAGGAACTTTTGGGGTCTCTCCAATTGCTGCAGATGTCGGTGAGATACATCCCGAATGGGGCATTGTACTCGATCATTGGTCTGATAAGTGAAGAGTACAGGGGAACAATGACCTCACTAGATCTGGATGTGAATCCCTTCATGATCAGGTGGGCAATGTCGAAGGTCTTTCTAACCACTTTAGCAACGTGAGTGTCAAAAGAAAGGCCACTGTCAACCTGGGTCCCCAGGTCCCTGATAACCTCTTCTGTGCTTAGTGGATTGCCACCTATATGGTAGCTTGGGGTTACCTTGTTTTTCCCGAAGGGTGTGACTATACATTTTTTGGCGTTTAACTTCAGGCCATGGCTCTGGCACCAGCTATCTGTTTCCGTGAGTCCCTTCTGAAGGATATCCGTGTCCGATGCACTTTCCACTATGGCCCAGTTTGCAGTCGTCTGCAAACTTTGTCAGCCAAAGTCCTCCCATGTTGGCCTGTACTTCTGAGAAGTAGATGCCGAACAATAGGGGGCCAAGGACCGAGCCCTGTGGGACACCACTTGTGATCGGCTTGGAGTCTGACATAGCGCCAGCAACTCTAACCCTGTGGGTTCTGTCCTTAAGCCAGTTTGCAACCCATCTTGTGACATATGGGTTTACATTTAAGCTGGTAAGTTTTTCTACAATACCCGAGTGGGGTATTGTGTCGAAAGCCTTTGCAAGGTCAAGGTAGGCTGTATGGACTGCCTTTCCCTCATCAATGGCCTTGGTGACTGTTTCGAATGATATTGTCCTTACCTTTTGCTTAACTTCTTCCAGGACCCTCCATCTGGCATGCAGAAGATACCCTCATTTGCAGATGGTAAGTCAAACATGTTTATGTCAGTACTGATGAACAATTCAAGGAAATATTTTAGTGTGTGATGTTTATGTCAGGACTGTTGTGTGTACTGCTGTACTAATAGTGGCAGAACTGTTATTTTGTTAGCATATACTGAGTATAGTAGTTTAGGTATTAATAGTTCCCGTCTTTTTCCTTATTATCATAGGTGATCCTGACAGTGGAAGTGTGGGACCTCTAACACCTGTTGCCAAAAGTATCAGCAGACTCTGAAGATGATGGTGGCCAAACAGAGGCACAGTCGGGGGGGGGGGGGGTGCAGAGGTTGAACCTGACACTGAGGTTGACATACACCCCAGAAATTGCATCAGGCACACCCAGTAGGCCAACATCTACCCATTCCGGTGAGCCCTCAGATATTGGATAGGTGGAGGGCAAGACAACTGATCAGGGAAGTGTGGGTAGAGCAGCTTCAGTGTATGTTGACTCTGGCCATAGTCAAAGTGTGGGTGAGGTGCTATGCAGGAGAATTGTTTGGGGTTCTCAGAGGAGGCCTGCTGTCCATCCTCCACTAAATCCAGGTGTCTCTTACCTTGCCACTCAGCATACATTTAGAGCCATCATGGAGGCACAGGCATGTGCCCACTGGTATTCAAGAGAAATGCTTAGAGTTGTAGATGTGGCACAGGCTGACATGTGTAACTGCCTCCATCATGTTGCCAATTCAATGGTTTGGATGAATGACACATTGGAATGAGGGGTAACTTTAATGGAACGAGCAACATCTGTGACGGAACATCTGCTGGGAGGGGGACAGCATCTTCACGGGCATAGTAAAGCCACATCATCTACTGTTAGCCAGCATGGCAGTATCCAATTACACTCCCCATAGTGACAGTACTTCCATTGCTCCATCCGTGGGTTAGCTGTCTACACCCAGACATGGCAGACCATGGGGTTGTGGTCCTGGGCATCCTCATGAGGGGAACTCGTCCAGCAGACATCAGTCATGTTCAGGCAGCAGCAGTGCATTTGACCATAGGTGTGGACATGCCAGTGCATCTTACCAAGCCAGTTCTCATGGGAGGGGACGAGAATTATAAACTGCCACCTCTACCATGCACAGCTCACACCTGTCCAACATACCAAGATGTAGAGCTAGCACAGAGCTTGGCTGTGCTCATGCAGACACTTGCACACCAATTTCACCTGGAGGACCCCTACAGACATACACACAACAGTTACATGGTTCAGCTGGGTAGCTTAAAACTCATTTTGTCTCACTGGCCATTTGTTGGTTTATCCAAATGTCTGCCTGCTTCTCTTTCTTACTCACACACTCACTAACCTTTTGTGTCAGCCTAAGCTTCCTGTCCCCCACACAAAACCCTGTGCAAGTGATGATAACTGTGACATATCCATGTTTTGTATCTTTTGGATTCAGGTATACATAAGCTTTGTGTCTGATGCTCAGGGTTCATAGCTGACTTAGTGCTTAGTATATATGCATTTGTGATGTTGAATTGGTAATTGTACTTTTTGCTTATACTGGTATTAGAAAGACAGTTGAAGACAATTTATAGCATCAAAATTTTCCAAAGTTATTGTGAATGATCTTGTGAGGTCTAAAACTGAAATTATTACTTTCTAACTTCTCTCTTTAATGATTTTCCCGTACAAATGTAAGGTGCTAAACTGTGGGCATGCAGTGACCATCACTACTTTTGAGAGGTATGACTGTGTGAATCTTTGATGCCTGAGGCCTACTACTTAATAATGGACACATATAAGTCAAATAAGTCTCTGCTGTCAGTTAATTTCTGTACAAATCTCCCACCTTTTACTTGCTTACACTATCAAGTAACAACATGCAAGGATATGCCAGTCATTTATATTATTACACAATACATTCCAGCTTCAAAACTTACCTTGTAAATCCAGCAGTTGCAACAGTTTTAGTTCAGGCGTGACTCTGTCTGATGCAAGCAGCACACAGCCAATACATGGGATGGTAAAAGTTGTGAGAGTTGCCTGGCATCAATGTTAGTATATGTATGTATGCAGGAGGACGTTTTTAGATCCTTAGGTTGTGCATGAGTGTGCTATTCATTGTCTCTTAACCAATGTGAGGGCATACTGAGCATGCCTACATCTACCTACACCCACAGCAGCTCCTGGTTCCCCCTCTGACTCCTCATCTGCATGTGGCTGTAGTGACCTTGGCATTGGTGGTGGGATGTGTGCTCCTTCCACTTGTTGATCCTGCAGAACATCCCCAGTACCTGTCCCCTTCCCCTTATATCTAGGGAACAGGTCATCGCTGTTCTCTCAAAGGCACAAAATACAGCCTCCATGAGACCCGATAACATCCCAAGCTGCATCCTACGTGAACTCAGGCAGGTACCATTAGGCACCCTATTCAACCCAAGCCTGAGTACTGGCTTTGTCCCAGCTGAGTGGATGACAGCCACTGTCTTCCCTTTACACAAAGGTGGAGTGTCCACCGATCTGGGAAATTATAGGCCCATCAGCCTAACTAGCCTGATCTGCAAGGCCATGGAATGCATTATCATGGACCTCATTAACAAGGACATTGGCAACCTCCAAACACTTGATCCCACATAGTTTGGCTTCATCAAGGGGAGGCCATGTCTGCTAAATATGGTCAACTTCTTTGAGACAGTCACCAAAGCCATGGATGAGGGGGAAGACTGTGCACACCGCCTACCTTGACCTGGCTAAAGCCTTTGACACTATTCCCCACTTGGGCATAATAGATAAACTCTCTCAACTAGGCATCAATCCATAAGTTACCAGATGGGTAGCAAACTCACTCACTGATAGAACCCACACAGTCAAAATAGGGGAAGCCACCTCAAGCAGTAGACCCGTAATAAGCAGCATACTCCAGGGTTCCATCTTGGGGCCTCTGTTATTTGGGATATACTTTTCTGAGGTGCAGGCCAAAACCAGGGACTATGGCTGACCAAGTTTGCAGATGACTGCAAGCTGGGTGCTGTCATCAATTCCCCTAGTGATGTGGATGACCTCCATGAGGGTCTCACTCAGACAAATGACTGGTGCCAGAAACAGCCTCAAGCTGAATACCAAAACATGCATCATCATCCTCTTTGGGGAGAGTGACATCCCCACAAATTATCACATTAATAACAACATCCTAAGCACTCAATCAGTCGTGAGGGATTTGAGCACTCAGGTTGATAGCAGCCTGACTTTTGACCACCATGTTGCTTCCATGTTACGGAAAGCCTTCTACATGGCCCACCTCATAAGTAAGGGTATCTCATCCAGGGACAAGGAGGTCATAACATCCCTGTATTCTTCCCTTATAAGGCCCATTATTGAGTACAACGCATCGTTCGGCATGTACCTCACAAAGCACATGCAGCAGCTGGAGAGACTATAGAGGTTCCTCACCAGGAGAATCCAGGGCCTCAAACATCTAGCATACATAGATAGGCTAAAAGCCTTATCCCTCTACTCAGTTTCATACAGACTCCTCAGAGGTGACCTCTGTCTGGCATACAAAGTGATCATGGAACCCACCTTGATGGGACTGCTGCATATCTGCAAGTCAAGCTCCACTCAAGTAACCCACATGTGTGGCCTCACCCTAGTCTGTGACATCAACAGAACTTGTTGGTGGGACAGATTTGTGTCCAAGACACTCCCTCATCTATGGAATAGGCTCCCTCTCCACATCAAGCAGAGTACCTCTTTACCCCTTTTTAAGCACAACCTGGATAACTGGATGCGAAACAGAAAATATAGCCCTGGGATTCCACACATGTCCCTACTGGACAGGAGCATTGGGTGCTGATTTGTCTAAACATGGGCTAAATTCTTGGCTAGGCTTATAAGGGCATCAAGGCCAATAGCCTAATAACCTCCTATGATCCTATGAACCTGTTTTCTCAGAATTATGTTGTGTAGCATGGCACATACTGTGAATATTTCAGTACATGTCCATGGATTGTACTCCAGGGCTCCCCCAGATGTATCTAGGCACCAGAACCATGATTTCAGCAGCCCAAGCACACAGTCTATGATATTTATGGTTTGAGCATGTGCCTCATTATGGTGTTCTTTAGTGGATGTGTGTGGGTTTCTGATGGGTGTCCTCAGCCAAGGTTCCAGTGCAAAACCTGCATCCCCCAGTAAATGACCCTGTGGGATATCCCCCCTTGCAAACATCTGATACTGTTGGGAGGTGTGACAGATATGTGAGTCATGGTAACTGCCAACGTTGCCAGCACACATGTTCAAGAGGATTCCCTTGGCATTACATATGACTTGGCAGTTAATAGAGTGGAAGCCCGTTCTACTCATCTACAGCCTTCCCTGTTTCCCAGGTGGTGCCTTAATTTTTGTGTGTGTGCAATCTATGGCACCCAGTACTTCAGGGTAGTGTGCTACAGGGCAGAACTGCATATGTCTGGCCCTATCCTCAGGTGTATGGGGAAAATATATGTGGTCACTGGCATGTTGGAGCATAGCATTCAGGAATTGATGGAGGATCCTGGATGCTGATGTCTGCAACATCCCCAGTGTGTCCCCTGTTGGTCTCTGAAAGGTACCTGTAGCTAAGATTATGAGTGCTACACATACATTTGTCTCCACTGGGATGGGGTTCCCCCTCTATTTACCCTGGCTCTGAGGTGAAGACAACAAAGGTTGCAGAGTTCCTGTAGTGTGTCTCTGTCCAGCCTGCAGCACTGTACAATTTCCACATCATGTAGGCTGTGATAAGTTACCCAGGGTCTGAAAATTATTTTCCTTCTTGGCCTTGATCTATTATCAGCAGCAGCAGCACAGACTTCAGCCTGTTCCACATATGGATGAAGTAAAGAAACAGCAGCCCCTATCATTCTTTCTGTGTAGACTCCTTTCCATGACTATATTCCAAAAGGTTTTGGAATTCACAGGGAAAACTAGCACAGAGTCTATATGTTTGCTTTATAACTTGTTGAATAGCTTGTCCATCTTGGGTTGGTTGATTAGCATACAATTCAGCAGCTTATGTTTTAATTAGCATGCCACGGTCTTTATCTTGTTTGCGTGGCACTATACATTATGTAGAGCCACTTACTGACTCTAAAACAATGCAGGCCACAATGCGCACGTGGTGTAAACAGACTGTGTAGGCTTCATTGAATCTGGCTGTAAGAAAAGGAAATCAGAAGTACTTAACTGTGTTTAAATGAACACACATACAGACAGACAGGCAGACGTGCATTTAAACACAGTACTGCATCCCACATATAGTATTCTACAGCTTACATACATTTTTATATACAAACGCAGACACACACACACACACATATATACATATATATATATATATATATATATATATATATATATATATATACAGTTGCACAAAATTTCCATTTTGATTTGTTTTTATTTAAGGAACACGAAGCACATGCACACAGGCATATAATCTTCTTTGTTATGTACACACACATGCATATGTTTTTGTACAAATGTACTTTATATATATATATATATACACTCACACACATACACAAGCACAAACATACTACACACATATATATATATATATATATATATATATATATATATATATATATATACAACGAGATAGATATGGATATGTGCAATATGGGTGCATACAAGTCATTATTTACAATAAACTTAACATAGTAGAGTTAAGCATTATTAACGCATGCATTCTAGTAAATGTTGCTTAATGTTTTACTTATTCACTGTTACACATTGGCTATGTGCTACATGTGCAGTCTTTGTCAATGTCTTTTTCTTTGTTTTGCTATGTGCATTTATTACATATTATCTTTGCCAATGTGGCCCAAGTCATGGCTGAAAAGTATCCTGGGAACAGTTCACTTTCCTGGTTACCAAAAATATAAATAAATATGAAATAGAAAAAAAGAGGGGTGAACATGACAGACATAATTAAGGAACTGGTAAAGCACACTTTAATTCTGCATCACACATGAGAGAGAAAAACTGCTCACTGAAGGCATTGGGAAGTAGCAGATGGACTTAGTTTGGAGTCCTACTACTTGTCACCTGTACATGATACAGCAAGTAACATTTACTGCAGTGAGAGTTTTCACACCCCATCATGAGAGCCTGGGGGATGGTTTTTCAGTTCTTTTAGAACTACAAAAGAATCCCTTTATAAAAACTTGCTATTTGCCTGCTTTCTTTTGCTGGAAGTAGCTAACAGCAATTTATAGCATAGAACAGGCTCTGACAGACACATAAATGAGGCTCAGTCAGGGAAACATAGATGTAGCTCTGTTACAGAAGGTGTATTAGATGACAATGCTTCATAGTCCTGCCATGAGAAAACACTTCCTTATGTCTAGCATGACTCATATAAAGAGGACTTGAAATGTATTCTGGGAAGAAGGAATGAAAGCAAGAAAACAAGATTGCATTACCAAGGCAGGTTCCATCATCTGCCATTTTGTGGGAAACACATTAAAATTGTAAAAGAAGCACTTGGGGTTATTTTGAGGCATTAAAAGAGCTCATAAAACAAAGATACAATGAAAAAATGTTTTTAAGTTCTAAGGTGGCATTTTCCTTTAAATTAGACAGCATGAATTCTACGCACTGAAAGTTAATGTTTTAACTATGAATATTTTTTTTTTAATTCAGCTTGTTTTTTTCAGAAAAACAGGTGTAAAATGCATTATGTTTGGGCTATAACACTTTACCTGACAGTACAGATGAGTAAGACTGTAAGCTGCTAAAGATCTGCTTGCTGTACTATAGGGTTTGATTCCCTCAGCCTTTGTCTTTTGTGAGACTCTGACCAACTTACTTCACCAGAGAGTACCTCTGGGCTGCTCCTGAAAAGGAACATTTGGGTCTACTGAGCTGTCCCAAGCTTTTAGCACACCTGTTTATACCTTTGTGTTTTGAATTCCTACACCCTTCACATGGCCACTGATTACTGCTTTATTATATGCTATTTGATAATGAATCTCGGCACATCTCTTGCAATTTATTGGGTTGCCAGATCGATTCTCGCTACATATGATGTTCAAGGGAAGAGAAATTTACTGCTTCTCATGCTAAATCTGTTTTCAGTGTGAGAATATTTTGTTTAGAAAATGACAGTCAGTGTTTTAAAACTTTTATACTTTGAATACTGCTGGCTTGTCATAACCAGAAACCTGGTGTAATGATGTCCTGTTAAAAGGACGCCAAACAAAATGCATCACTGAATGCTGGATTGCCTCTTAAGGTGGAATAACAATCCCCCTTCAAGCCTTCCACTTAATATCAGGTTTAACAGCCATTTTACTTTCCATTTGTAACTATAAGGGCTCCACACAGCTTCTACATGGTTTTGGGGACTGTTTTGCCCTATATACTGTACTGTTTTACTGCTTGCTTGGTACTGTGTCATTTGCCCTTTGCTTAGGTTAATTACCGGCTTAGCAGCTGTAAGCTACTTTTTGGGATGAGTGGGTCTCTTTTAATGCTGTTGCCAGCTGCATTACTTTAGTCTGAGTATACAGGGCTCAACTGTTTCACTTTGCTGGCCTAGTCTGCTCTCCAGATGTCCTGTTAAAAGGAAGCCAATGAACGTATATCGTTGAAGGCCTTTATTTCTCTTTTAAGGTGGATTAATGGTCCTACTAGAGCCTTTAGCTTAATTACTTGCTTAGCAGCTGTTCTTCTTTTCAGTTTGCCTCTATAAGGGCACCACACGGCTTTTATATTGTTTTGAAAACTGTTCAGTACAAGTTATTGCACAGCATGAACATATCATGGTTTACTGTGTTAGTCTGTTGAGCACTATATCTTGCACTGTTTAGAAATTTTATAGTATTACTTTATCATTTACCCTTGCTTTCTGCTGCTTATATTTGGCTCTACTGCTGTATAACCCTGTCCTCTCAAATGGACTAGGGTCACTGATAGCATGCTGAACAGCTGAATGAATGTTTTGTTCTATTTAATGGAGCCTATATCGCCTAACTTCTATTGTTCATAGCATAATGTCTGCTGCTTTCCATTGTTAATCCCCTAAACCCAATCTTCCTCTACATACTTGCTCCAGCCTCATCTAACCACAGCCTCTCTCTACTACTGTGCTTTGTTACACCCTCCCTCCCTTCTTCTCTAAACATCACTTACCTGCTACCTTTCCCCTCTACATCTGCAATATTAACTAACTCAGTGTTGTCTCCCTCTCCTCTACAGTAATCCAACCCGGGTGCTCCCTCCCTGCTTTAAATGCAAAAGGAATACCTCTGGCCATCACCTGAAGACACCCTGAATTGACTGCTTGCCTGGTACTTAAAAAAATAATACTGAGAAGACCCCCCCCAACAAGATTGTGCAAATGTATATTGCTTAACACTAATTAAATGTAGACTTGATGTACTCTCTATAGAGTTAGTCTGCCCTCCTGTATGCGCATTCTAGCAGCCTACCACAGACCACTGCCCTCTCCCCCTCCTATCACTACCCTAGAATATATTTAAATCTAAGACTGGTTCAACTATCCCTGCCGTTTGCTATTTCTTTATACCATTAGGTGACAGCATCTACCAATATAAATCCTAGATATTCTTTATAATCCCAACAAGTTTTATTTTTTCACAAACAGTTGGTTGTGAGTTAATATCCTTAGACTGTAAATATCTTCTCCCCTCTGCTAAACCACCCTCTGTAAAGGCAGCCTTCATTTCCTGGCTGGAAATATTTAGCTCATACCTTCCAACTATAGCCTTTAAACTGCTCTTTAATGATACTTTTTCTGCCATACTCACCTCTAGTGTTCTTTCCCGCTCCATTCGCCCTACGGGCTCACTCCACTCCCCTACCCTGCCCCCAATTCCCACCCGCACACCAGTACTCCTAGCTTTATTCCTATCTTACCCCACTCTCTCACCCTAATTACCCAACACCAGCTCCCCCTCATTACTCCTCCCACCTATAGCCATTCTTCTTAAACTTTGTAATCTGTACTCCACCCAAAAATGATATTCCCCTCCTCTTTCCTTAAATTTCTAGAATACCTCCATCACTTTTAAACCGTTTATTCTTCATAGCCTTCTCTATTTTCCTAACCACTCTTACTACTCCCTCTTTGCTCCAACATGCTATCCTCAAGTTATCCCACCCTCCAGTCCCCCAGCCTCCTCTTTATGTTCCTACTTCCCTTATACTATGCTACCTCATATTCCACATATGCTTGTCCAATACCACCTACAAAGAAAACTACCATACAAACCAACCTTCTCATTCACTCTTACTCTCATTTCCACTCTTTCTCCTCTTCTCTCATTCAACCCAATCCTCTACACCTATTTCACTCTAAACTCTTCTCCTCTAAAGTCAAGACACTGTCACCTGCTCCAATCTACAATCTACCAAAATTCATGCCTGGCAGACCAATATGGCTAAAGGATATCTTCTTAAAAAACCTAGTCCAGGCTGGTGATATCCATCCTAACCTTCATCCTACATCCTTTATTAACAACACTCATCCCTTACCCTCTTCCTCCTATCTCAACACCCTAAAGATTTTTACAATTAATGCACAAAGTCTAAACAACAAAGTACACCAATTTCAAGCTTGGTTAAGCCATAACCAACCAGATATCTTAGCCATCTCCGAAACCTAGCTCAAGCCCTTTATCTCCAACTCTGAGATTCTGCTCCCAGGATTTCATTGTCTCAGAAATGACAGACTAAATAAAAAAAGATGGAGGCACTGCCCTAGTCTACTCCAATCTTCTTACCTTAATTCCCCTCCAAATTCCAATTCCTCAATTCCATAACACTGAACTAATTGCTGGAATTCTAAAACTAAAAATAAAAATATCTGCATTATTGTCCTATATATTTCACCTGCTAACAATAGCTCTACACTCAAAAATATTCTCCTATGGGCCTCTACTGAAATTAACTATGAAACTTATATCCTTGGTGATGTGAATATTGACTGGAATAAAATGAATTGCCCCTCTCCCTCCCTATCCATTAACCTCTATAACGTCACTCAAATAATCCTCTCCATCACTCAACCTAACAAAATATACCCTCCCGGATCCACAATAGATTGGATCCTAGTCTCAGATCCAAATAAAATAACCAGTTCTGGCACAATTACTAATACCTTTAGTGACCACCTCCCAGCCTTTATGCATCACTCAACTAGTTCCTCTCCACACTAGCATCAATACATTCAAACTCGTAACCTCAGTAGCTTCAACCCAACTACTTTCTCAAATACTTTCAAACAAATGAACTGGCAAATTCTAAACATCCTTCCTCTTGACAAGGCTATAGAATACTTCAACTCTGTCTTCCTTGATACTTGAAAACTCGCTTGCCCCACTAAGAAACAAAAGGATAAAAACTAAAAATGCTCCTTGGCTATCCAAAGAGACAAAACAGATTATGCACCACAGAGACAAACTATGGAAGCTTTACCAAAACAATAAACTGGCCAATACCTTGCTCCAATATAAACAGCTCTGCAACCATGCAAAATTACTAATTACCAAAGACAAAAAATCCTACTATATCAAACTTCAGTCCAATAACAATAAAACCCCCAAATATTCTGGAACTTAATAAACTCACTCCTCAATCCAGGCTCCAAGAATAATCCCTGTCCTGACCCAAGTAAATCTGACCTCGAACTAGGCTCTGAATTTAACTCATTTTCCATAGAAAGTATTACTACCCTCACCAAGACATTTCCCAATAATAACCCAACTGCTCTACACTCTCCCCTTATAACTCACCTCATGTGTTTGAACTCAAACCCATCTCCACTAACTTTATAAAAAAGTTTTGTCCAAACTTAAACCTTGCTCTAACGGTCCCGACAATATTCCCTCTTCCTTCCTAAAATGTGCTGCTGATGGCATTGCTCAATCAGCATCATTATTAACTGATCCATAAAAGAATCATACATTGCCAAACTATGGTGCTCAACTTATATTCTCCCTCTTCATAAAGGAGGCAAAAAAAACCAGCATCTCAAACTTTCGCCCCATTGCTTTGCTCTCACCAGTCTCCAAAATCCGAGAAAAATGCATCTACCTCCAACTTATGCCTTTCCTGACCCAAAACAATCTTCTCACTCCTACCCAGCATGGTGTCCATCCAGGCCATAGCACAATAACTACTCTACTCTCTTTCCTAGAAACTGTCAATCAAGCCCGAGATTCAGGACACTTAGTTTCTACTGTTTTACTCGTTCTGTCTAAAGCCTTTGATACTGTTTCCCACAAGCACTTTCTCTGTCATCTCTCAAACTTTAATCTCTCACATAATGCTTTATCCTGGCTCTCCAGCTATCTATCAGACAGATCACAGGCAGTAAAATGAAAGAACTGCATCTCTTCCTTCCTACCTACCCCAACTGGAGTACCACAGGGATCCATCCTTGGGCCAATGCTTTTTAACATCTTCATCAATAACTTTCACACTGCTATTCCTGATGCTAAAATCATTCAATACACAGACGATTCACCCTTAGTCTGCTCTGCCTCAAACCTCTCTGAATTGCTGACTAAAACCCAAACTGCCTTCTCAACTGAAAACTAGATGTGCCAAAACCACCTCTCTCTCAATGCAAATAAATCAAAGATTCTAGTATTCCTTCCCACAAAGACCCTCTCCTACGATAAAAACAACTTCAAAGTCTATAGTCAAACTGGGTCTATATTAGATCACCAAACGCTTAGGTTAGCGGACGGTGATTAATTGACCCCATGTAAGCAAAAGCTTACAAAACCGAACTGTCAGAACAGAGATTTTTTCCAAGGGAAAAAAAATCACTGTTCCAACAAAAAAAAAAAACACTTTAATACATGATCCCCCGCACCCCCCATACTTAAATATACCAACTCCGAGACCACACTACAGTGCCAAAAATGGCAAACTACCGAAGTGGCCAAGCAAATTCTTTCCCAGAGAAAGAATTTGCTTACATGCCACTTCGATATTTTGCCGTTTCGGCATTTACAGCTCGACCAAGTCGCATTCACTAATCTGCATCTTCAATCAGCTGATAGGAACCCATCAAACCAACTCACCTATAGAAGTGGTCCCCTCTGCCAAACTACTTGGCATTACTGTAGATGAACACCTCAATTTGATATTCATATTCAACAAAATATTAAGAAAACCCACCAAAAGCTAGGTATGCTGTATAGGAATAATCACTTTCTCTCCAACTCTACCAATCAAACTCTGGCCTCGACTTATCTTCTTCCTTCCATATTATATGGAGCCCCTCTCCTAACCAACCTGTCCTCCTCTATCACCTCTAAACTAGAAAACTGCTACAGCAAAATCTCTAAATTTGCCTCTAAATCTAAAAATACCACCCATCACTGCCTACCCCTACAATCCCTGAATTAGCTTGAACTCCCAAACTACCTAGACCATCTCCAACTCACTACTACATATAGACTCATATTTCACCTAACAAAATGTCCCGCTCTAACTAACATCCTTCCCCCTTATACACCCAACAGAGCTCTCAGATCTGAAAATCAGAACTTAATTACTATCTATAAACCTAAACATCCTGCTGGCCAACTTCTCCTATCTTTCTCACTAAGCAAACAATAGAATTCCCTACCCTCCACACTAAGAACCATACCAAACTCAGAAAACTTCAAAACCCAACTATTCAAACACCTGTCCACTAAATGGAAATGTACCTGCTTTTACCCGACTTAATCAAAGGGGGTTCTCTTTCTGGTTCCCAAGCTCTACAACTCTCATAGTTATCTTCCTATGAGCCTATCCAAACTCTCAACAATTTCTATAGCTTATCTCTAAGCTCTCAACAACTCCTACAGCTAAACTCACACAGCCCAACCTTGGAAATATTGTAAATAGCATTCTACTGTTGATGTGTGTATGTAAAGCCTATGAACATTTCTTAAAAGGTTTGCATGTAAACTGTTTCCACACCTAACACATATCCGTTTTCCTCAAATTAAACTGTATGATCCCTACCTTAAAGCTTAATTTAAGTATGCATGATATTGAATGCATTTATGAGTAACTATTCTACATAATATTATCTTTAATATTAACTATTCTATATAATATTATATTTAATATTGACTATCAGTTGTATCTAAATTGTATAATTCATCTTGGAGCTTTTCTCCCTGTGCCTCCACAAAAAATGGGTCAATTCGGCCCAGTGGACTTCCTCAGTAATCAAACTGCAAATAAATAAATTTATTTCAAATTTTAGTGCAAATGAAATCCAAATCTCTATAGTATTTGTAAAAGTAAAGGAAACAGTATGCTCACTGGCAAGTTTGAACAGTGTTTTATGGTAACTGAGGAAAGTCAGCCAAGAAATAGGATATTGATATAGCTGACAGGGACTTGGTTCATTATCCTATATAGGGATCCAATTGACCATTATTCATCTATGTTTAGTCTGGAGGTATATGCTGCAACAATGCAGCATTTATCAGCCATTCAGGTAGGTCAGACTTGAACAGAGTGATGTCATATGGAATAGCTATTCCTGATGGAAGATACTGGGAGTTCAAAAATGAGATGTAGATGTCCTGTGAGCATATAAGCCCTCCCACCCAACAAAAACATCATGTTTTATGCAGTAACATTTCTGATTTTTGTATAACTTGTGGGTTCATAGGATCATAGGAAGTTACTAGGCTACTAGCCATGAGGGCTTTCCAAGCCTAGCCAAAGTTTTGTGCCCATGTTTCCAAGGTCAGCACCTATCCTCCTTGTCAAGCAGGGACATAGGTGGGATACCAGGGGTATATTTTCTATTACCCATCCAGTCATCCAGGTTACACTTGAACAAGGACAGAGAAGTACTCTGCTTAATATGGAGAGGGACTGTATTCCACAAATGGGGGAGTCTCTGGGACACATATCTGTCCCACCAGCAGGTCCTATTAATGTCACAGGCTAGGTTTAGGTCTTGAGTGCATGTGACATGTGGTGCTTGATTTGCGGGCTGGGGTTTGAGCTGGCTTTAAATGCCTGACAGAGGTCCCCTCTAAGCAGTCTATATGAGACCGAGTAAAGGGAGAGAGACTTAAGCCTATCCTCTTAGGATAGGTATTGGAGACCTTGAATTCTTCTAGTCAGGAACCTCTACAGTCCTCCAGCTGCCGCAAGTCCCTAGTGCGGTACATACCAAAGGGGGCATTGCACTCAATTATAGGCCTGATTAAGGAAGATTACAGAGAGGTTATAACTTCTTTTTTTCCTAGATGCTATGCCCTTATTTATCAGATAAGCCATGTAGTATGCCCTGTGCACTACTGCGGCTATGTGTTGATCAAATGCTAGACTGCTATCTACCAAGGTGCCCAGATGATTGTGTGCTAAGGCCATTGTTACTGATGTGGTATTTTGTGGGTACATCATTTTTACCAAAGGGGATAACTATACACTTTTTGGCATTGAGTTTGAGGCCATGTTTTATGCACCAGTCATTAGTTTGGGTAAGTCCCTGCTGGAGAATGTTTACATCATTTGGGGAGACGATGACTGCATCCAGTTTGCAGTCATCTGCAAACTTGGTTAGCCATAGACCTTTCATTTTTGACTGCACATCGGAAAAGTATATTCCAAAAAGTAGGGATCTAAGACTGAACCCTGAGGGACTCCACTAGTTACAGGTTTACTATTTGAGGTGGAATCCCTATTTTGACTGTATGGGTTCTGTAGTGAGCCAATTGGCAATCCACCTAGTGATATAAGGGGTGATGCCCAGCTG
Source organism: Protopterus annectens (assembly GCF_019279795.1). Classification (NCBI taxonomy): domain Eukaryota; kingdom Metazoa; phylum Chordata; order Ceratodontiformes; family Protopteridae; genus Protopterus; species Protopterus annectens. Next base: position 103,893,788 of record NC_056746.1, read on the forward strand.
AGTGAGCTTATCTACTATACCTGAGTAAGGTACAGTGTCAAAAGCCTTGGCCTAGTCAAGGTAGGCAGTGTGCACCTCTTTTCCCTGGTCCAGGGCCTTGATGACTGTTTTAAAAAAGTCCACAAGGTTCAACAGGCATGCTCTCCCCTTGACAAACACATACTGAGTGGGATAAAGTGCTTGGAAGCTACCAATGTCCTGTTTTTGACATCCATGATTATGTGTTCCATGGCCTTACATATCAGGCTCGTAAGGCTAATGGGCTGATAGTTACCTATGTCAGTGGTTGCATCACCTTTGAGCAATGGAACGACAGTAGCCATCCTCCACTTGGCAGGTATGTATCCAGTGCTTAAGCTGTGGTTGAATAGGGTGCCTAAAGGTGTTGCCAGTTCCTGCTTGAGACCATGTAAGATGCAGCCTGGGATGCTGTCAGATCCCATGGAGGCTGTACTTTTTGCCTTTGAGAGGGCATTCAAGATCTATTCATTGGAGATAAATGGTGAGGAGCAGATGTTGAGAAGATCTTGTTTAAGTTTGGGAGGGACAGGAGATAATGTTTTCACTAAACCTGTCGGCAAGCAGGTTAGCTATGTCATCTGTATTAGTGTGTGTAATGCCATTGATCACAAGTTTGGCACAAGGCTTTTGCTTTGCTTTAGGTTATGAACATAGCTAAAGAAGGCCTTATGATTGTCTTTTGATGAGGAGGCCAGTTTGGACTCAAAGTTGGCTTTGGAGGATCTCATGAGGGCCCCTTAGATGTTTATTTAGGTTCAGGATGGTCTGCTTCCAATTTGGCACTCGCCCCTTCCTGCTCTTAGTCAGTAGTTTCCTTCTATTATAAAGTCTGTTTAATGGCTGAAGTCCACCAGACTGGTTTGCTTCTCCCTGATAGGGATACTTTGGTTCTCTCTGGTACAGCTGAGTCAATGCAGCTATACAGGTGCTTGTATAGAGCCCTGGTGTAAGTTTCTGCATAGGTGTGCATTCCCTCTGTTCCCTCAGTTGGGGGGAGCTTTGAAGCTGGTTATGCCTGCCCGTAGGTGGCTATAGTCAGCCTTGGAGAAGTTTTTTTGCTTGATCTCAGCTGGAGGGGGGTATGATGCTAAGAGTGAAGGTGACTGTCTGTTGATCTGATCTCACCAGGAAATGTGATACTGTAGGGGTACTACAGTGGTTGGCCATGTTTGTCAGTACTAGGTCTAATATATTTTCACTCCTTGTAGGGGTATTTACCAGCTGATTCAGAGCATTAGAGTTGACGAAGTTGAAAAATCACTGAGTAAATGGGTTTTGGCTAGAGTAGTTTTTCCATTCTATGGTTGGATATTTTACATCTCCCAGGATCAGAGTGTAAGGTTGCACATTTATAGATTTAAGTAGGTCTAGGTAGGTGGAGTGGCTATCTTGATTCATGGATGGGGGCCTATAGCTGACTATGACTTGGATAGGTGACTTGTCTACAGCTAGCTGCACCTGTAGTGTCTCCTGTGCATCATACTGCTTGATCAGCCTAGAGGGGTATTTATCTTTAATAAATATAGAAACCCCACTGCCTTTAGTTTTGTTGCCCTCTGGATGGGGTCTGAACATGTGGAAGGATGAGTAGCCTGGTATGGAGGGGGTGCTTTCAACAGATTTAAACCAGGTCTCTGTGACAGCACATATGTCAGCATCTTCCAGAGCTAGGAATGCTTCCAGAGAGTGCAGTTTCATAGTAAGACTCCTAGCATTTAGCAGTATAACCTTTAGTTCAAATTTTGATGCATTGTTTACGTTGGGAATTTTATTATCATCTTGCCTAAAAAGGAATTATGGGGGAAGCAAGAGCCTTTGCCAGTAGCCAGAAGCCCAGTGGAGGCAGATGAAGGCCATCTCTGGCAAAGCACTGAGGCTTGTCAATCATGTCATCCCAGGCTAACAAGTTCTGGATCCCCTTTGAATGACACCAGAAACTAAGCCAATTATTAAAATCAATCACGCTGCTGTAGCATATATATTGTATAAGTGTTATGCTTTATTTACTGCAATAAAGAATTAATTAATAAGCCTTGAGTGTGTAATGTAGTCTAAACATGTTGCATTTTACTTACATATATTTTTAGTACCTTCTGCGAAGGAAATTATGTTTGTCATGTCATATAGTCTGTCTTATTTGGGATGATGATAAGAACCATCTGAGCTTCAGCATCAGTTATGCAGTCATTGATGCAATATTATTGTGATACAATTTTGTCTACAATATCAGAATGCAAATGATTTCTGCATTTAGTTAAAAGGTGTTACTATGTTCGTCAGAACAGAGGACTAAAGCTCTGACTTGTTAATAATCTGCTTCCTGTGCCAGGGATGCAGTGTTTAAAACTTCCTACCCTCGTTTACATACTTTGTTACCTTAAGTAAGTCACTTATCCAGAAAATTCTGTCAGTTTGGAATTTGGGCTAGGATCCTTAATGGTCTCCTGGACTGTATATCTATGAAGCTGCTGCTGTTCTTTTTTCTCATCCATTCCCAATTTCATAGCTGTTATAATTCAAAATTTTATGACAATATCATCAGCACACCAGTTTGCTAATGCAACATAGACCATTTATTCTTCAAGGACAGCAGACATGGTATTTGTAGATGAAGTCCTGAAATGCAAAGTTGTTTGTCACCAGCAACATCTACATTAGTAATAGTCCTTTTTAATGTACAATTATTTATACGTATTTTACTTCTTAATGGATTATGCATAATGACTTAGCATATATTATCAGGTGGGCAATATGTCTTATGCTTTTATCATACATATTCTTCTATATGAACTGTGCCACACATGGCTGGATCTTATGGTGTAATGCTTGTGATATTTATACTGTTTCATGTAGTTCATCCAAAACTGTCTATAAAGTATATGTAATTTATTTCTTCGTAACAATAATGGGTGTATGCACTCAACAAAGTGGATATAATTGCTGGTGGGGGTAAGGCGGGCTAACCATGGATGAAAGTTCCTTATGCTCTTATCATCAATTTTAGACAGCTTTCTGTCTTGTTTTGAAGCACTAGTGTGCATGCATGTGTGAATTAAGTTGGAATACTTTGCCATGCTACTATGTGTTTGTGTGAAACAAATTAGAGCTATGTTACTTGGCCAATGTTATTTAGTAATTTTTTAACATAGACATCTAAGGATGTAGTCAATATAGCTATAATGGAAGGATTTGGAGGATGTCTGTGGATAAAAATGATGGAGCCTGCTGGGTTAATTAAAGCAAAAAGTCATTAGTCTGGCTTTGCAGAACTACTGTGCATCTGTGTAAAACAAGTTGAAATACTTTACTCTGTCCATTTTTATCCCAATCAGACATGCAATGTGCACACAGTTAATAAAGTGTATATAACAGAGAAGTCAGGATAAGTGGGAGGGTGTTATAATGACAGCAGTTTGAGTGGCCTTTTATGGTTGCAATGTTAGATTATAGGTACTTTTGTCATTATTGGTTAATACATTATATTTCACTTCTTACAAGAATAAAATATTAAAAACTACAAATTTAATACATACTAACTTTGTTGTATTAAACAAGAAATATTATTTAAAACAATCAGACAGGTGATTTCAAAAGAACACATGCATTTATGCATGTTCCTACAAATGTGTGCAGGGGCCCATGGTTTGAAAATGTCCCAGGGTCTAAGGTACACTTAATACATCATGGTTGCTTACTGACCAGATCCTATCAGTCAGTGTAGTTACTTACACTTCAGGAACCTACAAAATTAACCCGAACCCTATGTTCTTCCAAACAAGACATGATACTGAAGTGGGACTGCAAACGTTACAGTATCTGTAACTTATAGGAATTTTTTTCTATTCAAAAATAGAACTGCTATTCAGTCAGTGGCATGCCTCCATTGCTTGCAGTACTTTCAGAACTAACAGGCACAGAATTTAACCTACCTCTATATTGCCTTAGTAGATACAACTGTGCATATGCAAAGTTTTTTCACTTCTTTCTCTGCAATTGATCTTTTAGTTTTAGAACTATTTTATGAAATGTTTGTAATTATGAAACATTTGTATCTATGTTCTGTAATGTTTTTTAATATTTTTTATGCTAGTCTCTTGCTTATGGAGTTTTTCTCCCCAGACCTCCACTGAAAATGGGCCATCTGGCCCGGTCAGATATTTCCAGTAAACAAATATAACAAATCCCTGGTCTTCCGAATACTGGCCAAAGCTCTTGCCACCCCTATAGTGCCTTTTTTTAGGCAGTGTTCAAAAGACCAAATTACCACCATAACAGCTACAAACAAATGCAATCTGAGGGTCATGCTGCTCAAGGCTAGAAGTCTAAATTTCAAAATGCACTCGCTCAAAGCACTCCTTAAAATGGAGAACATCGACATTTGTGCTGTAACAGAGACTTGGTTCAAGGCAGCAGAAAGCACCCCTGTACTACCAGGCTATAACTCATTCCACACCTTTCGGCCCCAGAACTTGGAAGCTCCAAAGGTGGTGGTGTTTCCTTATTCATAAAGGATGTGCACACCTCCAGACTGGTAGCCCAACATAACGCATCAGAGATACTTCAGGTGCAGCTAACATTGGGTAAGACAGCGATTCAGGTCGTAGCCTGCTATAGGTCCCCATCCATGTCCCAACACTCACACTCCATATTCCTAAGCACCCTGCAGAATATTAGGGTCCAACCTAACACTCTCATACTGGGAAACTTCAACTACCCCTCCATTAACTGGGAATACTACTCATGTACCAATACACGTGCCCAAAGTTTCCTGGAATTTATTAGTTCCAATGTCCTGGACCAGCTCGTTTTTACCCTCACCAGAGTTAGCAACATCCTTGATCTGGTCATTACTAACATGGGCAACCATTGCTCTACACCAATAATCAACTCCTCCCTGGTTAGATCCGACCACAAACTAATCACCTTGGAAATACACATCCCTCCCACCCCCCTCACAAAGGTAACCACCATGAAAAACTTCTCCAAAGCTAACTTTGGGCTCCTAAAAACAGAGATGGCTAACTTCATGGCACCCATGCAAATGAAGAATAGTTGCATGACTGCTGAATCATACACCAATGCACCGTATGAGCAATTACACAAATGCATGGATCTCACCATACCCAACAGAACCAAGACACTCTCCTCCAAAAATAGGAAGTCAATGTGATGGTCCCCTGCCATAAACAAACTCTACTACAGAAGGAAGAAACTGATGCGGAATAAGGTGAAGTCCCAAGACTGGAAAAACTCCCTTATCAACCTCAACAAAAAGTTGAGATCCCTCATCAAATCCTCTAAAGCTAGCTATGAAAATAGAATTGCAGCAGATAGTAAAGACAACCACAAGGCCTTCTATAGTTATGTAAAGAATTTCAATGGCAATACCCAGATTTGCTATGAGCTACTGCACAATGGTACCTTCTATACCCAGCCAACAGATATTGCCAACATACTGGCCAACAGATTCAGTGCCAACTTTACCCCACTCTCCCCTCCCAAAGGGCACATAACATTAACAGTAGTTTGCCAGGCACCCAGTATTGCTGCTGCACAGGTTAAAACAACACTGTCCAAGGCCAAGAATACTGCTTCTATGGGACCTGACAATATTCCTGGCTGTGTTCTGCATGAACTACAGAGTAAACTGGCACCTCACCTGTGTGCCCTGTTCAGTCACAGCCTCACCTCAGGCTTTGTCCCTACTGAATGGCGCACTGCTACAGTCACCATCACCACAAAGGAGGAGTGACTACAGACTATGGGAACTATCACCCCATTAACCTGACGAGTCTGATATGCAAAGCTATGGAACACATCATCATGGACCTAATAAACAAGGATATAGGGAATCTCCAAACTCTGGATCCCACACAGTTTGGTTTTTGTGAAGGGTAGATCATGCCTGCTCAACTTGGTCAACTTCTTTGAGTCCGTCACCAGAGCTGTGGATGAAGGCAAGGTGGTTGACACAGCCTACCTTGATCTGGCCAAGGCCTTTGATACCATTCCCCACTCAGGAATCATAGAAAAACTCAGTAAGCTAGGCATCAGCCCCTATATCACTAGACGAGTTGCAAACTGGCTCACAGATAGAACTCACAGTGTGAAAGTAGCTGACTCCAAGTCAGACTGCCGACCAGTCACGAGTGGAGTTCCACAGGGTTCAGTCCTGGGTCCTCTCCTGTTTGGTATCTACTTCTCTGAAGTCCAGGCCAACATGATGGGACTCTGGCTTGCAAAGTTCGCAGTCGATTCCAAGTTGGGAGCTATTATTAACTCCCCAAGTGATGTTGACATCCTACAAAAAGGCCTCACTGAGACCAACGACTGGTGTCAGAACCATGGCCTTAAGCTCAATGCCAAAAAAATGTGTCATCATCCTCTTTGGGAAAAACCCAGTTCTCATGAGTTACCACATCGATGGTAGTCCACTGAACACAGAAGGCATTATAAGAGATCTGAGAACACAGGTTGACAGCAACCTCTCTTTTGACCACCACATTGCCACTGTGGTCAGAAGGTCCTTCTATGTGGCACATCTCTAAGAGTTTTGCATCCAGAAAAAAAAGGCCATTGTCCCCCTCTACACTTCCCCCATTAGGCCAAATATCGAGTACAATACCCCATTTGGCATGTACCTCACTAGACACCTGCAACAACTGGAGAGGCCAGAAAAGTACCTCACAAAGAGGGTTTTAGTCCTTAAAGACTTGTCCTACATGGACAAACTAAAAAAACTCCAACTATTCTCTGTCTCATATCACCTACTTACAGGTAATCTCTGCTTGACTTACAAAGCCATGTCTGACTCAGCTCTGTTAAAAATGCTCCATCTAAAGAAATCCCAATCCTTCCACACCACACACTCCAGAGACCTCAACCACATTACCACAATCAACAGAACATGCTGGAGGGATGGGTTCATAACCCAGAGACTGCCAATGCTATGGACTAGACTTCCCATACATGTCAAACAGAGCACTTCACTGGCCGTCTTCAAGAGAAATCTTGATGAGTGGATGGGAAATAGAAAATTCACCCCAGGGATCATTCCGGTGGCTCTACTTGACAGAGGCACTGGGAACTAAGGTCAGGTGGCACAATGCCAGGGTAATCCTATGGGCTAGGCTTGTAAAGGCTCCAGGGCCATTAGCCTTTTAAACACCTATGAACCTAAAATAAAACAAAATAAATAAATAATTTAAGCATTGCAGTAATGCTGCAAACATGTTTCCAGGAGCATTTTTACAGTAGCCACAGATGTTAAAATACGACAAAGTGCCATAACAGATATCCACGATTTTTTTTTTATTCTGCATTTTGCAGGCATATACAAAAATGTATATTTCTGAACAGAAACACAACCACTTCAAACTTAAATGACACAAATTAATGAAATGAAATGCTATTTTGAGGATGACATACCAAACAACCCATTCCATCTATGACTCAAAATCAAATGTGTTTTATTAATAAGCACTGAAAACAATAAAACAACTGATACAAAATAAAACAAATAAACATAGGTTCATTGCTAGCTATTAGGCAAGCCTAGCCAAATGGTACCCTGGCTTTCGCCACCCAAGAAAATTATTTTTCTGTGCCCCTGTCGAGCAGAGCCACAGAATTGATTCCCAGGGTGAATTTCCTATCTCCCATCCAATCATCAAGATTTTTCTTGAAGAGTGCTAATGAGGAGCTTTGTTTGATATAGATAGGTAGTTTGTTCCAGAGTATGGGAAGTCTCTGGGACAGGAATCTATCCCTCCAGCATGTTCTGTTTATTGTAGTGACAAGGTTTAGGTCCCTAGAGCATGTAGCTCGGAGGGATTGGGATTTTTTTAAGTGGAGCATGTCCAACAGCTCTGGGTTTGATATAGCTTTGTATGTTAGGCAGAGATCTCCTCTGAGTAGGTGATATGCGATGGAGTAAAGCTGGAGTTTTTTGAGAGGGTCTTCGTAGGGCATCTGTTTGAGGCTGGTAATCCTCTTTGTGAGGTATTTCTGCGGCCTTTCCAGTTGTTGTAGATGTCTTGTAAGGTACATACTAAAAGGGGCATTGTACTCTATAATGGGTCTAATGAGTGATGAGTAGAGGGGAACAATGACCTCTTTTTTCCTGCATGAGAAACCTTTTGTGATGAGGTGTGTCATGTAGAAGGATTTCCTGACTACTGTGGCGATGTGATTATCAAAGGAGAGACTACTGTCCACCTGTGCCCCAAGGTCTCTTATCACACTTTCGGTGTTAAGTAGACTACTGCCTATGTGGTAGTTCATGGGTACAGAGTTTTTACCAAAAGGGATGACAATGCACATTTTGGCTTTGAGCTTGAGGCCATGGCATTGACAACAGGCATCTGTCTCAGTGAGGCCATTTTGTAGGATGTCCACATCATTAGGAATTTTGATTATGGCTCCTAGTTTGCAGTCATCTGCAAACTTTGTTAGCCAAAGACCTTCTGTGTTAGCCTGCACTTCAGAGAAGTAGATACCAAACAGGAGAGGACCCAGGACTGAACCCTGTGGACTCCACTTGTCAGTGGTCTGAAGCTGGATTTAGAGTCTACTACTTTCACAGTGTGGGTTCTGTCAGTGGGCCAGTTGGCAACCCATCTTGTAACATATATACCTAGTTTAGTGAGTTTATCTATAATTCCAGAGAGGGGATGGTGTTGAAAGCCTTGGCGAGATCTAGATAGGCTTTGTGAACCAGCTTACCCTCATCCATGGCTTTGGTGATTGCTTCAAAGAAGTCTATCAGGCTTAGGAGACATGATCTGTCTTTTACAAACCCAAACTGGGTAGGGTCCAGAGTTTGGAGATTACCAACGTCATTGTTTAGAAGTTCCATGATGATACATTCCATAGCCTTGCAGACCAGGCTCATCCGGCTAATGGGGCGGTAGTTCCTGGGGTCCATGGTGGCTCCCCCTTTGTGGAGTGGGATAACCGTTGCTGTGCACCATTCAGTGGGCACAACGCCTGAGGTGAGGCTATGATTGAACATGGTATTTAGATGGGGTGCCCGTTCATTCTGTAGTTCATGTAAAACGCAGCCTGGGATGTTATCAGGTCCCTTGGATGCTGTGTTCTTGGCTTTGGAGAGTGTGTTTTTTTACCTGTGCAGCCATGATTACAGGAACTTTGCATTTTTCCAGTATAGAGATGGGCCCTTTAGGGGTGAGAGAGGGGTAAAGTTAGCACTGAACCTATCTGCCAGGATGTTGGCAATATCAGTTGGTTCTGTATATTTAGTGCCATTGTGCTGTAACTCAGAGCAGATCTGAGTGTTGCCATTGAGATTCTTGACATAGCTATAGAATGCTTTGTGGTTGTCTTTAGAATCAGTGGCGATTTTGTTTTCGTAACTAGCTTTGGAGGATTTTATGAGGGATCTCAGCTTCTTACTGAGGCTGAACAGGGAGTTCCTCCAATCATGGGAGTTTACTCTTTTTTGCAACAGTTTCTTTCTTCTGTTGTAGAGTTTATTTATAGCAGGGGACCACCAGATTGGCTTCCTTTTTTTGTAGGATAGCATCTTGATTCTGTTAGGGATTGCATGATGCATGCACTTGTGTAAGTGCTTATAAAGTGCATTTGTATAGGATTCGGCAGTCGTACCTCTATTGTCCGTCAGCATGGGTGTCGTAATGTTTGCCACTTCTGTCTTAAGAAGTGTGAAGTTTGCTTTTGAGAAATTTTTTATGGTGGTTTCCCTAATGGGGGGTGGGGGTGGGATGTGGATGTCTAGGGTGATTAGCTTGTGGTTGGAACTGACCTCTGGTGTGGAACATTGCCCATGTTGGTAATGACCAGGTCTAGGACATTGCTGCCCCTGGTGGGGGTGTGGATAAGTTGATCCAAGGCGATGGAATTTATGAATTCCAGAAAACATTTAGCAAAAGAGTTGGCACACGAGTAGTTTTCCCAGTTAATGGTAGGGTAGTTGAAATAGCCCATTATTAGGGTGTTAGGTTGTACCCTAACATTTTCCAGTGTATCAAGAAATGAGGAGTGGGAATCCTGGGGCATGGTGGGGATCTGTAGCAAGCTACAATTTGGATTGTGGTCTTGCCCAGAGTTAGTTGCACTTGGATAATCTCGGATGCATTATGCTGATCAACTAGCCTGGACTTGTGGCTATCCTTAATGAATATGGACACGCCTCCACCTTTAGTGTTTCGGTCCAGGTTAGTTGGCCAAAAGGTGTGGTATGAATTATAGCCTGGTAATGCAGGGGTGCCCTCTGGAGCCTTGAACCAGGTCTCTGTCACCGCACAGATGTCGATGTTCTCCATTTTAAGGAGTGCCTCGAGTGACTGCATTCTGAAGTTTAGTCTAGACTTCTAGCATTGAGTAGCATTACCCTCAGATTTTGCTTGTACCTGTTACAGTGGTGAATTTGTTATTTGAACCTTGCCTAAAAAAGGCAATATAGGGGTGGCAAGAGCCTTAGCCAGTATCCAGAATCCCAAGGGCAACAGGTGCAAGCCATCTCTGGCAAAGCATTGTGGTTTGTCGATCATATCATCCCAGGCAGACAGTTACTGGATCCCCTTAGAATGACACCAGAAGCTTAGCCAATTGTTGAAGTCAATCATTTTGTCCTTGTACTGTGGTATCATTCTGGGTGATGGCAGGATGCTGCTCAGGGCTAGGGTCATATCTGCCTGGGCTACAAGATCGGACAGCTCCTCCATGTCTCTTTTCATTTAGTCCAGGGAGGTACGTCTCAGGTCATTCACACCAACATGGACAATGACAGAGTCATATTTGTACTTGTTGTGGAGTGACCTGAGTGCGTGCATTATGGAGTGGATCCCAGCACCCAACAGGCAGCTGACAGTAACTTTCTCCTTGTTTAGCCTGGTGAGTGGAACATCAGTGTGCCTGACTATAGAGTCACCTATGACTAGAGTGTTGGGTATATTGTTATGCCTTATGGGCTGTGGTTGAGTGGCACACTGAGTTTGTGGGCTATGTGTCATTTGGGTTGTGTTGGGGGGGTGGTGGTTGCTTATATTTCTGTTTGGAGGTCCCTGTTGCTTGGGTAGATTTTTACTGAGAGCCTCCACGAATGTAGGTGTGTGTTTTGTGTTTCTATGTGTGTGTGTTTTGGTGGTGTAGGTTTTGAGGGACTATGTGATGAGTGTGGTGTGGTGCAAGTGTTTACCTTCTCCTCGACTGTCTAGTCCACACAGAAGCAAATCAAAGACAAAACAGTTGCTGTTCATAAAGGCTGCGACCAAAAGTGAGATGGACAAATAAGATTTAAGAGATGCCTTAAAGAAGGTAAGGTGTATCAGTCTGTAAGCCACCAAGGTAGCTCATTTTCAGTAACATATTGATTAATTTAAACCACACAACATGACGTAAGGTACTATCAGCCCCAGGGAGGTTAAGCATATCATCCAAGGATGGCAGTAAAGGACAGTAAACGTGAACTTTACATATATGAGGTTTATAAATGACAGTGCCAAGATCACGCACATACATGCCAGATACAAAAACCCAGTGTATTACCCATATAAAGAATAAAGACAGAAGTAGCAAGGCTAAGGATTCCCTCAACATGGCATAAATAGAGCTTCAGTTCTGGATATTTTCAATGTCAAACAATTTGTAAGCCAGGAATGATTTGCGCGGGAATATCCACTGGTCATACTTTTGCCGTGGGAAGGAGATGTAAAAGTGAATATCATCAGTGCAACAGCAACAAGGCACACACCTCCTTTGAATAAGATCTACAAGGGGTAGAATTAACAAAGAGAAAAAATGACAAGCGCAAAATGAAATGTTGTGGCATTTCACATTCCAGATGGTAAAAAGAATTAAAACCCAAAACTACCCGCTGTGTACGACTAGAGAGCAGGAGCTACAGCAGTCTAGTACAACAGATGAGATACCATAGTAAAGGTGTAATCATTTCATAAGAACACCGAGAGCCATGGTGTGAACAGCTGTTGTGAGATCAAGTTGGACTAGTACAGAACAAAAGACATACTTGACTACAAGCAGATTGCTTATGGTAATAAGGGCATTTTCAGTACTATGACTGAAAGGGCCCAGGAGTGCACTGTCTAGCAATATGATTTAAGCTGCAGGTAAGCAAACTTCTTAACAGCTTTACCCAAAAAATAAAGATTAAACATAGGGCAGAAACTATCAAAAATGCTGGGGTCCTAGGAAGATTTCTTAAATCTTGGGATAGGTCTGACCTACTTTAGTAAAGCTGGAGAAACTACAGTCAGCAAGGAAAAATAATTGGATCCAGAATATCCAGACATGATAAAACAAATCCGGATGGACATGGGTCTAGTCTGCAGGTGATAAGATGCACAGTTAGAAACTCATCATAATACGGACTTGTGAACAATGCCCAAGATTCAGCACTGCTGTTCATTACCTTAGAAAAAGCACTGCTTTTGATATCAGGAACACAGACTGTAGATATAATAACAGCTACCTTGTCAGTGAAGAAATAGACAGCCATTTCACACTTAGGGAGGTGGGTTTGGCATAATGGTTAAGGTCTTCACCTTGGTTATTGGCTAGGCTTAAAATCACCCCTCAGGATGGTTAGCCTAGTATGAACATATGTGAGGTTAAAGATCAAAGGCTAGAAATACAGGCTGTGCTGCACCCTGCAGCTCACCCACCATGCAAAAGAACATGGCTGGTCGATTTTCTGCTAACAAGATCTCTCTCAATAAAAATGTGGCCTTCTTAAAAGAGCTTTCAGTGTGGTAAAATAAAGTTTGTCATTCCAGAGACTTGCACAACTCCAACAACGTCCCGACCTATAACCTGTTAGCCATCAGGAATTCAGTTCAACTTGGCTAGTGTTCTTAAAATGGCTACACTTATACTTGCAGCAAGCTAAATGTTTGTGGTAGTTGTTTAATATAACAAAATACATACTTAAGAAGTAAGGTCAGCAAATCAAATACAGAGAAAAGTGGCTTATTCTAGTCAGAAACCAGCTGAACAAAATCACCAGCACTGTCCTCTGAGAAGGGGAAGAGATGATGTGTAAAAAAAAAAACAGAGAATGTGTAACAGTAGGTATATTTCAACACATTAGTGGAGTGAGGGGGCTAAAAGAAGTGTCAGAGTGAAGTTCAACAGGAAGTGGTCAGACTGTGTGACAGGGTGCACCACCAAGCCAGACAGCAGGTAACATCTATGTTAAAACACAAAGTAGTGGAATACGACAATCCAGTCCAGGAAATAAATTTAATGCATTCTAGCACCTCGGCATAAAATGCCTTCAGTGGAATAAATTAGCAGGTAACATCTAGTAGGAATATTAAATCTAGTACATATTCCAGTCTATGGGCTGTTGAGGAAATAATATCTAAAAAAAAAATGAAAGCACACATATATAAATTCCTTGAAAAGAGCCACTGAATTATCATCAAACCTCATAATGAAGGTATCAGGAACCACATGAATCTGGCTACACAACACATAATTGAAAAGAAAGCTAGTAAACTTCTGTAGGAATGTCCTCACACAACCAGGTAGATGTGGAGAAACTAGCAGTTTGTTCCCATAGCCTGGACATCTTTGAAAGTGTCTGCACAGGCTACCTGGTCAAAATGATTGCCAGATTTAAAAAAAAAAACTGTCAGTCCACTTTAATCTTAACCTGCTTAGGGCATGGAACAGACAAGACCACAGCTACAATAGCTGCAGCCAAACTGGGCCCAAAGCTGTCAGCTAGCTAAGTCTCCTTAGCCAAGTCAGTTTTCCAATGCAAGTCACAGATAAACCTAAAATTGTTACAGATAGCCCTCACATTATTTTACAGTATCCTGTATGTGGCCAAAGAGGGACAGGTGCTGTGAAGCAAACTTGTTTTCCTTTCTCTAGAGTTCAATGTTGTTGTTTGTCTTTTGGCTTATTCCCAGTAAGGGGTCGTCACCACAGTGGAACTCCGGTCCACTAATAATTGGCAGTAGATTTTTATGAAACGCCGAGGTGCCAGCTCGACGCCCAACCTTCAATGAAGGCACGCCCATTTATGCACGCATGTCTTTCGAACGTTACCCAACTGCAGGGAGGACATGCAGACTCCACACAGAAGGCACTCCCAAGCCAAGCCGAGAATCAAATGGGAGAACTTCTTGCTGTGAGGTAACAACGCTACCACTGTACCACCACAGAATTATAATAATTAAAGTTTTAACAGAGAGACAGTCTGCACAAACATAAGTTTGGCAGAGCTGCTCAGAGTTTGGTGACCTAGCCAGAGACCTGAAGTCTCAGCATACTTTACACCTTCCTTCCTCCTGTCTCTATTGTATATATGCTACAGTTAGGTATCTTACTGTCAAATTGAAATTGCATAATATGTCATGTCTAATCATATGATTTTTTTTTATTATTTTATCATATCTCACTAATCAATGTTAAAGCTTTGATGCAAGAGACTGTCTTTGTAAATTTACTCACTTACTGCTGATGTACTGTTTATTGTTTAGAATGGATTGTCTGAGACTTTTTATGTCTGTACTTACCTCAGTTATCACTGTTATGATTGTTTATATTACCATGTTGATGTTAATCTAACTGTGGATCTTTTCTCCCAGGGCCTCCGCTGTAAATGGACCTGTGTCCAGTCAGACTATCCCAGTAAACAAATGTAAAATAAATAAAATAAATAAATCCAAAGCATCTTTTGAGAACTATGAAAAATAAGTATTTTTAAGCTTGCTTTGCACTTGTTGAACTGTATTTTACTATTTTGCTGTTTTGTTTTTTTGCTGTTATAACTGCTTTGACTGTTTTGTTCTGCACTTCACATCCTAGTACTTCTGTATATCCTTGGCATAGATTAGATTCAGATTTGCTGAACGTAGGCTGCTTGAAAGAAACTGAGCAGTAAAACCATCCATCCTACATTAGGCAGGCCCTCCTGCACCCTTGTGGCAGAAGTGTGCAGCACAGGACCCCCCTCTGAGTTAAGGATTGTTGGAATAGGCCTCAATTTTTGGGCTCTACATTGACTAGTTTGTATTAGAACTGTTTTACCTTGTTTCTATTTAAGCATGGTGTTTGTGCATAGCTGAGCACTGTGGAGTGTGGTATGGAATTGTGGTGTATAGATGCAAACAATTAGTAACTTAAATTTTCCCTTAATATCTGCTACTAAACCATCCTTAGCGCCACATCCCCTCCATGCCCAACACAGCTGTGCATTGCAATATCCAACGAACAACTCAGCTGTACATTCCGAGGCATGGAAGCAGCCTTCCACGTAATAACCACCCTTTGCTAGCCTCATAAGCAAATCAATCTAGCCCATTCCCCATTAGTCACTGCAACATACACCTGCCCTAATGGATGGACTGCTCCCCACCATTTCGCCAGCCAACCTGATTGACATGAGTATCCTGAGGCAATGCAGCAACTGCTTCATGTATACTGACAACCACCTGCTCCTAAAGCAGATAAATACAATAAATGAGAGATGCAACAATAACATGAAATTAGAATCAGTCCTCTCACAAAACAACAAGCAAGACTTAAAACAGGTTGTCAGCGCACACATCTACTCTCCAACACAAGAGAAGGTCAAGACACATAAACCCACATACGTAGAGGAACTAAGAGCCCACCAAAAGACCAGGGCCCTCCCAAGCCCAAAAAACATACACATACAGGCACACAAACAGAATCCACCATCACACATAATACACATACCAGTGTCTCAACAATTAAGCCCATAAGGCATAATATCTCAAAACCAAATGTACTGGATATAGGAGACTCAGTAGTGAGGCACATGGATGTGTCCCTCACCAGATTAAACAAGGAGAAGGTCACAGTCAGCTGTCAATCAGGTACCAGTATCTATCAAATCACGTATGCACTCAAGATGCTCAACAACTACCATTATGACTCTGTCATAGTACATGTTGGTGTGAATGACTTGAGACATATCTCTCTGGACTATATGAATGGAGACCTGCCTGAACTCTCAGATTATGTGTCCGAGGCAGGTATGTCCCAAGCCGTAAGCAGTATTCTACCTTCAAAGAGGATGATGCCACAGTACAGACAAAAAATTATTGATTTCAATAATTGGCTTTGCTTTTGGTGTCACTCCAGGGGGAGCCAGTAGCTGTCTGCCTGGGATGACTTGGTCGACAGTCCACACTGCTTTGCCACAGATGGCCTTTACCTGTCTCTTCAAGGCTTTTTGATACTAGCAAAGATGCTTACACCTCCCATAGTGCTTTTTTAGGCAATGTCCAAACAACAAAATTTCCTAAATAAAGAAAGCTGTTAAAGACAAACTCAAGGTTATGTTTCTTAATGCTAGGAGCTTAAACAGTAAACTGCATTCCCTGGAATCACTCCTCACCCTGGAAGATGCTGATATTTGTGCAGTCACAGAGACTTGATTCAAGGCCGCTGAGAGCACCACGGCCGTACAAGGCTACAATGCCTTTCACATGTTCAGACCCCAAATCAAGTGTGAAAAAAACTGAAGGTGAAGGTGTATCTATTTCATTAAATCCAAATACACCTCGAGACTGGTAAAACAGTACAACTCCCTTGAGCTACTCTAGGTCCAAATAACTGTAGGAAAAATACCGTTCCACATCATTGCTAGCTACAGGTCCCCCTCCATGAACCAGGTGAAGCACACCTCCTACTTGGACTTGCTAGAGTCACTCAGCATACAGCCTAACACCTTAGTCATGGGAGATTTAACTATCCCTCTGTCGAGGGGATGACCTACATGAGCACAAGCACGATTGCTACGAGTTCATGGATTTTGTCAATTCAAATGCCCTGGAACAGTTGGAACGCACCCCCGCAAGGAGATCAAATGTACTGGACCTAGGGCACACCAACATGGGAGGTCACTAGACTATTCTGTGTGTGTGTTACTCTCCCTGGTAAAGTCTGACCATAAATTTGTCTTATTTGAAGTAAAAATCAAATATGACACCCCCCTCAGGAGTAAGAAAACTAAAAAATATTTCCAAAACTAACTATTACCTACTAAGAGATGGCATAAAAAGCTTCAAAGCCCCTGCCAGCACAGACAACAATGTCCCTTATGCAGAGGAATACATAATTGCCACATACTGTATAGCCACTTAAACAAATGTATTGACTCGGCTGAACCAACCAGGAACAAAACCAAGTCTACTCAAAAAAAAAGCAAGCCTCCCTGATGGTCTGTAAGTATAAATATGTTATACAACAAAAGAAAGAAACTGTTATCTAGGAACAGGATGGAGCAAACTCAACAGAGGAAGAATACCCTCCACAGCTTGAACAAGCAAATCAGATATCTTGTTGGGTCCTCCAAGGCTAACTTCGCCTAAATTAGCATCCCTAACTAAAGACAACCACAAGACATTCTTTAGCTACATCTGAAACCTAAAGGGAATGCACAGTTATGTGCCAAACTTATACTGGATGGCACCACTTACACAGAACCTGAGGAAATTGCTAACCTACTAGCTGACAGTTTTAGCAGTAACTTTACCAACCGTCTCCACCTGTCATACCTCAAAGCATTCCTGACACCAGTCACATATTGAATATCTCCAAAGAACAGGTCATACAAACACTCTCCAAGGCCAAAGACACAGCCTGTGTGGGATGAGATAACATCCCACACTGCATACTAAACAATCTAAAATAAGACCTAGCAGATCCACTCAGAACACTCTAACCACAGCCTGAGAACAGGCTTTGTCCCAGCAGAGTGGAGAACAGCAACAGTAATCCCCTTACACAAAGGTGGTCCATCAACTGACTCTGGTAACTATCAACCCATAAGTATAACTAGCCTCATCTGCAAGGCCATGGAAAGAATCATCATGGACCTAATCTACCAGGACATAGGTGAATTTCAAACTCTTGACCCAACTCAGTTTTGCTTCGTCAAGGGCAGATCTTGCTTATTAAACCTGGTGGACTTCTTTGGGAATGTCACCAAAGCCCTTGATGAGGGAAAAACAGTACATACCACTTATCTGGATTTGGCCAAGGCCATTTGACATAATCCCCCATTCAGGCATCATAGAGAAACTCTCCCAGCTGGGGATTAACCCACATATTACTAGATGGGTAGCAAACTGGCTCACCAACAGAACATACACTGTCAAAGTTGGGGAGTTCACCTCCACCAACAGACCAGTTACCAGTGGGGTACTGCAGGGATCTGCACTTGGCCCTCTACTGTTTGGTATCTATTTCTCCGAAATCCAGGCTAAGGTGTATGGCCTGTGGCTTACCAAGTTTGCAGATGACTGTAACCTGGGTGCAATCACAGAGTCCCAAATGATGTTAACATACTTCAGTAAGGGCTGATGTGGACAAATAAATGTTGCCAACTCATGGACTAAAACAGCACAAAAAATGCCTTATCCCTTTTGGCAAAGAAGCAGCCCCTGTAAATTATGACATAGATAGCACCCCTCTAAGTTCAAACTCAGTGGTGCAAGACTTAGGAACACAGGTTGATAGCAACCTCAACTTCGATCATCATGTCCATAGTGGTAAGAAAACCATTCTACATTAAGCACCTCACATATAAGGGCATCACATTAAAGACCTGGGAGGTTATAGCTCCACCGTACTCGACTCTTATCAGACCACTAATTGAGTACAATGCCCCCTTCTGTATGTACCTCACCAGACACTTGCAGTAATTGAAGAGACCAAAAAGATTTCTTACCAAAACAATCCAAATCCTCCAAAACATGACATACTGAAAGTCCTGTTGCTGTACCTATGCCTGACCTAGAGAGCAGTCTTGGACCATGACCTAATAAAATTGCTGTGCATCCGAAAATCAAATGGGACAAGAATAACTTGCTTCAGAGATCTCAACCTGTCCTGTGACATTAACAGAACATGCTGGAAAAACAGATATATATCCCTGCAATTGCCACTCCCCTGGAACAAGCTCCCACTCCATGTGAAGCAGAGCTCCTCAATGACCCTACTCAAGCGCAACCTTGACAACTGGATAGGTAACCATAAATTCACTCCAGGTGTGGCACCTATGTCCTTCATGGACAGGGCAGTCGGTGCCGATCACAGAATCACTCTACAAAAATGACCATCTAAACATGGTCAATATGGGTACTCCATTTTTTCTTGCATGGCTAGGCCTATAAAGGCCCTAGGGACATTAGCCTAGTAACCACCTATGAACCAATAAGACACAAGGGGTTTTGCCTCCAGAATAAGTCCAGATCCGTAATAAAGTCTGAGTGGACTGTTTTAACTTTGCTGAGTAAAACAGCTGTTATGGACTTTGGACCCCAATGTGCTTGCTAGTCAGGACTTTGCACTTAGTATAATGGGTTCAGGCTTCCCCATCTCACCTCTGCTGTTAGAGCTGAGTATAAATCATATTCAGGAATCATGATGCTGTCATGGTATGGCTATTTCCGTTCATCATTCAAGTCTAATTGATAGCACAATGCCATAGGATCTGCAAGGTTACCAAATTGGAAAAAATAACAGATAGGTTCTTAATAAATTGATTAGTCTATTAGGTTGTTGGAATCGATGGAACAATGTGTGAGATCATTGTCTTCACCAATCAGAATGTGGCAGTTCTTTTTTCTTGGAAGTTGTGATGTACATGGGTATCCTCTGTCCCAATGCTGCAGCATACAGTGGCATTCTATGCCAACTATATAAGTGTGCCTAAGTTCCTGCACTCACTATTACAACCATTTACTAGTAAGCAGACATCCAATAAAGAGATAAGAATAATGCAACACCTACACAGGTAAGTACTATACAAGCATACATTAACTCAACTTTCCAGAAACTGCTACAGATCTACTGCAGCCATCTAAGCTCAGGGATGTAGTACGATACTTGGGATCCATTAAGGAGGAACCCTTATATATCAATTGCTACATTAAGAACATATTTATTATATTTAACATTAATTCCATCCATGATGGGTTGAAAATCCATCTGAATCCTAAACAGTAAAACCACCAAGATAGAGACAGAGGCAGCCAAAGGACCAGGTACAGATGTTCCAGAAGAATTAAGGCTCCTTAAAGTCAAAGTTGAAATAATAATGCTTGCTTAAAGTATAAACCAAGTGGCCTCAGCAAAACTTTCTGCAAAGGAGACATTCTAGAAATAAGTGCAGGAATCAGACATACCACTAGTGGTGTGGTCTTTGAGCACAGCATTTTGCAATATTTAGATGTCAGACTGATGTCAAAAGATAATGCAACTGGCAATTCATGTGGAAAGGGACTGCTTATCAGCTGTGAACCTTTCCACCCTGAGGCATAAGAAGCAGAACAGCTAATTAGCCACTCTTTCTAAAGTTTTGCATCTATTTCAAGTAAAACGTGAGTTAATGATGCACATTCAAGCCATGAATGGTTCTCTCCCACCTAGATTCTCCCCTGGCAAATGAGAAGATTAATAGACTCATTCAGGCGTGATTCATAAACAAAGTTAAAAAGCACTCAGAAAGCCATTGTTCACCCAAAACACCTTTAATACCACAGCACAGCACACCACTTAAGAGAAAGTCTCCCATGGTCCCCCTCGGATATCCATCTGAACTTCTTCTAACACAAAAAATAAAAATCTAGCTTCCTTACATGTTAGTGTATGCTTATACAGGGCATTCCTATAGTTGCCCTTTTTAATATCATAACTGTGCTTGTATGTTCTCCTTTTTAAACACTTTTCAGACTTCCCTACATACAAACCTCCACACCTTCCACACAGGGCCAAATGTACTAGACCCTTAGAATCACAGTTAAGAGTAACATTTTGCAGTAATGCACCTGTTCCTACTAGGGATGAAAACCTCTGATTTATTAATAATAAAAGAGCATTGTGGGCAAACCCCACATTTATATGTCCCCACTCTTTTAGTTATTTTTTCTGGGCCCTTCTTTTCCAAAATGTTTTTAATACTTTTATCTTTCCTAGAAACAAATTTCAGGGGATGGTTCAACTCAATGTTCAGGTACAACTTACTAAACCTGTCCCATTCCTCTCTCAAAATCGCAGTGATGGTTCCAGCATCCCCACTATAATCCAACAGAAAGATATTTTCAAACCTATCCTTTCCATCATTTACCTGTAGGTTAACTCCTATCCCACTGTTTTCCATACGTAAAATGGGAGAAACCCTATTATTTCTGTTTTCAATGACTTCAATGAAAATTTAATTGATTATTTTATCCGGGTATCCCCTATCTAGAAATATACATTTCAATAGTTCACCTTCCTGCTTTTGGCTTTCTTAGTGCTTTTTAACTTTATTAGTGACTGTACTTACACTCTGTCTGTATAATTCATAAACGTTTTTTATGAGCAAATATGGGACACCGGTGCCTTGTGAATAACCAGATATGGCACCTGACATATAATGGTCTGAAGCACCAAGAACTCATGAAACATCAACAAAAGCATTTTAAAGGGAAGAAACAGAAATGTTGGAGAGCTACCTCATTTGAATGGGGGATAGGTAAGCCTGTCAGTTATAGACCTAGATCCTATGGCTAGGTTGACTTATTAAGGAAGTGCATGATCAGCCAGTGTTCAAGCACTAGTCTGCTCTCCACAAAGCTATGATGGGCACAAGAGAGAAGACATGCATCCTACCTGCAGAATTTGAATGAAGAATGTGCCCATATGTCCTGAATCACTGAGTAGAAGAGGGGAAGAACCACATTCTCCTGAATGACAAATAGTCCCACTTCTGGAAAATTTTATCTAGGTATGCCTTCTGAATTTGAAACTCTAGGAAAGAACTGGAGAGCTGGATCATGGACTCCATCAGCAATTAAAATGTCTCCTAAGATGTAAAGTGTTGAAAAACTGATAGCCTGTCTGCAGCCCATTATCCTGCGTTAATCAGCTCTTTCTAAAAGTGGTACAATCACATTCCCACTTGCTTAAGTAACACATGAACGGCTGCTTATAAAATCAAATTATGCAGGTTTTCTTCAAAGCTATGAGAGTGAGAAGCAGTGCCCTTAACTTCAACTGCCTGATATGGCATTCATCTCCAGGGAGACCAGAAATGAGATGAAGCCAGTATGAGGTCACCCATACCATGCGCTTAACATCCATTGACAAAACCTGTGAAAGGTTTGTCAGTAAGAATGCGAAAACTATTAGTGAAAATGATTCACCAATCCAGTATTCTGCAATGGATAAGACATCATCAATAGAACATCTGTAAGTACCTGGTAGCTCTGCAGTTACTGACATCTGAAAGTCCACTGCAACACCTGCATCCTCAGGCAAGCAAATAGCATGAAGACTGTGGTGGCCAGGCCATCAATCCAAGAAGCCGCAATAGGGATGGAACCTGGACCTCTCACTGTGACTTCATGTAGACTGTTATGGAAGGTAATGTCCTACACCCTCTCTATGGGTCTAAATGACTAGCACTGGCAGGTGTTTAATTCTGTGCCTATAAAGGCAAGTCTCTGAGACATTGTACATGAGGGGTCATCATCGAGCATTGCAAACATAGGAGCACCCATTGAAATAAGGACAACAAACAGGCAGTTGTCTAGGTATCCTCTTCCATGGTGAGGGTCTCTACTAAATTTTGAGAACTTCCCTTTGAGTTGGGCATCTAAAATGCAGTATCTGAGCGCCTCCTTAAGAAAGGACAGCCTTATCCACCCCATCCTGCACAGGCACATACCTAAAACTGTGGCCCTGACCACACCATCAGCAAAATCAAAATTACAATAAAAACACCAACAAAAATGGAGAATTAGAAATGAAAAGTTCAATTTCAATGTTAAGTGCTTTCAACCACACTGGCTTCCTCAGAATAGAAAACAATGTAAATAGAACTTTTGTTTTTTCAACATTTGCTTTTTACTCTCACAATTTTTAACTGTGTGTTTCTCCTTGAGAATTGACAATTGTATTAGCATCATGTGATAGGGGTGAATTAATTAGTTACATGTTGAATGGTATTTAAGTGAAAGCTTTCTGTGAGTGATTTTGTGTTCTGAGGAAGGCCAGTGTGGCTAAAAGCACAACATTGAAATTAAACTTTTCATTTTTAATTCTGTCCATTTTGGTGGTGTTTTTATTGTTATTGGTGTCATTACACCTCACCATCTGGACATCCATACATTTTTTTCATCAAAATCACAGCAATCCACCAGGTTATGGATAACATTCAAAAACATGTTTTCTCTATGTTGGAGATACAAGGAAGGAGTTTCAAGCTCGTGGGAGCATCATTTTTAGTCATGCTAAAGTCTGAATGCTTTCAAGATAACTTTACATCAACTTGTAGAAAGATGGCAGGGTAAAAATCTTGAGATTACCAAAAGACCTTATTGAGTCAAGACAAGGTTAGAGTGTATGAAAAATGAAAAATGAAAAAAAGCTATATTATCATTTTAGATCACCATGGCTAAAAATCTATTGCAAAGAGATGGAAAACAAGAACAGATCCAAAGGTAGAAGTAGTGAATGTTATTGAGATAGTGGATGAATTTGACAACAGACAGGTACATGCTGTTAAAAAAGTATGTTGTTAGGTTGCTGTCTTGGAATATGTGTCACATAATTTTTGAGATAGATTCTCCTGTGCTAGTTCTCCTTCTCCCTCGGATATACATTCAGGTATTTCTATAAGAAAAGATAGGAATGCGCAACTAGAATATTGTGGACCCAGTGGGCTCAGTATTTGTCCA
This sequence comes from Protopterus annectens, assembly GCF_019279795.1. NCBI lineage: Eukaryota > Metazoa > Chordata > Ceratodontiformes > Protopteridae > Protopterus > Protopterus annectens. Next base: position 103,917,520 of record NC_056746.1, read on the forward strand.
AAGGTGATTCATTCAAAGAAAAGCTGTATGGTGGGAAGGAATTCATTTAATCTAACTGAATATGGCCTCTGTAGGCTCCTGATAAAAACATGACTAGGAGACAGCAACTCATGCTCAGTTAATATCACAAATAAGATCTTTTGTGGACTTGTATGTAAATGCCCAAGCAATGAGTGTAACGGACCAGTGACACAGATCGGGTTCACAGGAGCACTCAGCTTGACATGAAGGATGGACAAGAGTGACCTGTTCCAGGTCTGTTGATATCAGCCCATATTCCCTAAGACTGCAGTACACTATCTGGTAGTCCTCTCATCCTTGTAGATGAACCTTTCCCATGTTCCAAACTTCCACTAGGCATGTCTAATCCTTGCGATATGAGTCCTAGAATGGGACAATCTGGTGAACCCTCTCATAATGGGCCAGAAATCCTTGCTGGGCTCAAGGGGAGGCCCTAGAAAGGCAGTCTTTGGTTTTGCATATTCCTCCCCTGAGGAAAGAAGTATTGATTACAAACTTAATAGTGCCTAATCATAGAATGTAATCTGCAAGTAGAAGCCAGGCATTCAACCATTATGGGTCATATGGTAACAGAAAACTGTTACGGGATTAAACTCTGAGTAGCTAAGGACAACTCAGCAGATGTGGAACCTGGAAGGCTGTTTTTGCAGGAAATCTATGCTGCAGCCCATCTTCTCAGCTTCAGTTCTTGTGAAGGTGCACCAATGAGAAGCAGAGGCTACATGTTGGACCCACCTACTAATCTGCACACAAGGAACTATCAACCTCTAACATCCTCCTGGCAGCAAAGTAAGCTAGAAGTTTTCCAATTTTTATTGGTGGCAGAGATTAAACTGCTGTCAATTTGGTCACTGCTTTACATCCTACACCTCCCCAGGGCATTGGCTTCTAGGCAAGCAGATCAAGAAAGTTTCACTGATATGCATTAAGACTACAATTAAACAGTGTGCCAGCTCTTTGGCATAGAAGGATGAAGCTACGACTGTGACCTATATGACCTGTGTGCTGGGAATAGCAAGCCATGGAGTGATTGCCTGATGCCGGCTCACCCACCCTGGAAGAAGGAGCCAGCCTGTCCTGCTGTGTTGTTGACACCATGTGATGCTGGTGAAACAGGATGTGTGTACCCTGCAAGCTGTGTATGAAGTTATGATTAGACCTCTGTAAAGGAGTGAACACAAGCTACAGGGTGCAGTACAGTAGGATTCCAAACATATATGGCTACCTCAAAGGCTTACGGGGTCCTAGTAGTAAAATCACAATCTCAAAGGATGAATTCAAAGACTGACTCATCAAGGAGACTCTCTAATGTTAGGTCATCTCATTTCCAGCTACAGCATCAGATAGCTCTTCCTCAGTATAAATAGCCCATTGACTTCCTTTGCTGTAAAGTACCTGGGCATAATTAAACTCAGATTAACTAGTTGTACCACAGCAAATCCTGTATCTACCATTACAGTAGTGAGAAAATATAATTAGTACAATAATGCTCAATGATATGCAAGGACAATGACAACAGTGCACCCAGAAAAAAAAAACGTTGGTCCCTCCTATTCTGGCTCAGTCTATCCTTTCAGTAACCTGGGTTTACTGTTTTCTTACAACTTACAGTGGTTACAGAGTCTGATCTTGCTCGCACCACACTTTAACAGATCATAGCTTTCAATCACTGAGTCATTGTCATCACCACGGCAGAATGATCTCCTTCCAATACCCCTGCATAATGTTCCTGCTCTTAGGTAAGAACCACATCATCAAAACATTCCTAACCATTCATGGTCCTTCTTTTCTAGTCTCACCAACCTGGGTGACATGGCTTAAGCACAGCAAAGTTTGCATACACAGCAGAGGCAGGCAAATTGTCTCTACTTCAATTCCTTCTGTGCAGTCAGACTGGTGGATGGCAGTTGGTGCTGTAATGTACTAGCATACTTACAGAATGAACTAATACAACTGAACTACAAATTTTAGTTATCAAACAAAACTAGAAAAATAAGTGCTAATAATTAAGCTGGAAAATTATTTAGAAAAAACTGTTCTGTTGTATCTTAGTCTTGGCCTAATAAACATCTCTGCCTTGCTCTAAGGGTTAATAAAACTGACTATTGACTGTCTGCGTTTAAAGACAAGTACGCATTCAAACTTTGTGATGTAATTTATCTTCCGTATTCTGGGATGCACAAGGTGAAGAATATTATTTGAAAAATGAAATGATGGATTTAGATCCATTCAGTGAAATGCCACATGGGCTCTTCAAATTCTTTGGATTCTTCATTTCCAGACAAGCAACCTTGTAGTTTACATTTTTCGCAATAAACAATGTGAACGTGCCAGCAATACTAAATGATCCATATGATGCAGCCAGCTAACATTACAATGTGTCAGCATGCTGTTCTGTTGACTTCCTGTGCCTTGGAAAACCACAGTATGCATTCTCTGCCAGGTCCAAGGGCTTTATAATTAAAACATTACCAAAAGTTATCTGCAGTCTGTGCTAGCTTTCAATGGAATTTTGTATACACATACACACACGCTACATATATATATATATATATATATATATATATATATATACACACACACACACACACACACACACACACATGTATACATATATATATATAGATACATACAGTACATGTGTGCATGTTAACAATAGCTCTTTAGGAAAATATCAACACATGGAAAAACATGTCATAACTTAACAGCCATAAAAGCCAGAAATAACATCTTGATAGCAGGTGGCGAAGGAAGAAAGACAGAGAAGCAATGCAGATGCACCACAAAACACAGTCAAGGAAATTTTTCATAATGAGCCATGTCAATGTGCCAGCTAATGGCAATGTTTAAAAGTACATCTCAGCATCCGAAAGCAAACCCAGGCTAGGGTGGAAATGCATTTACTCCATTTTGGATTTGAATTGACAGTAAAGAGAAACAGCTCTTTTAAGAATTAATACAAGCAGACCTACAAAACTCAAACTATAAGGGTGCCTTATAAAAGTGCTTTTAAGCATTTTCTTTCATCTGAATGATTTTAACCACAACAATAAGCCTTCAGAAGTATTGATTTTCTCCTGCACAAGCAATATAGGCCAGTCAAGTGGAGTGCCTGCAGGAATGTAAAGGAAAGGACATAAACTTATTTCTTGCAAGCTGTTAAGCAGGTTCAGTGTAAAATATTATCATGACATAAGACATGTTACAAAAGAGTATGTTTTTGAAATAATTACCTCTTACTTTTTCAGGCTACCCGTTAATTAAATATAGGATTAATATCTATAAAGTGAAGATGGAATATACAAGGAAAATGTATGCAGACTAGTTTAATATGTCACACTTTTGTGATAACATAAAAAAGAATACAAAAAAAATGTTGTTGTTATAATGAAGTTGAGACCACTCTCATTTAGGATGAAATGGGATGCCTTTAAAGCTTTTATATATATATATATATATATATATATATATATATATATATAGATGGGTCTACATCATAAGAATGAAACCCCACTTACCTGAACCAGTAAATATTGAGATGACTTTTCTGAAACCTCAATTCAATGAACACTCAGATCACCGATTAGAAACTCCAGGAAACTAACCACTTGTTTGGCACCACAAAAAACAACAAACCGAAGCAAATCAAACCCACCCATGTGGGGGACTCTGCTCCCCACACCTCTCCAACTAAATATACCAACTCCAAGATCGCAATACAGTGGGAAAAAAGGCAAAGTTCACCACGGTGGCCAAGTGGTTATTTCCCACAGTAACATTCCTGTGATCCGAGTGTTTGTTCAACTAAGGTTTCGGCAAAGTCGTCTCAACATTTAGTGATTTGAGTAAGTGGGTTTTTGTTCTTATGAAGTAGACCCATATATATGACAGAGAGAAATATATATATATATATATATATATATATATATATATATATATACACACACACACACACACACATATATATATATATATATATATATATATATATATATATATATATATATATATATATAGATGGATAGATATACATATATGGGTCTACTTCATATAATCAAACATCAAATAAATGCTTGACTTTCATATGGTTGAAACCATATGATCAAACATTTGATTGTTCACAAATTTGAAGAAAAACTAAACAGTGCTAGAAGTGGGGCAAACCCCATTGCACCCCCCCCCCCACTCCCCCATTATTTAAATATGCCAACTCTGAGATCGCACTACATTGTGGTAAAGGGAAATCTTCCTGTTCAGTGCTCTATGGAGATCCCCATTCAGACCGTTCAAGCTTTTAAAAGTTCGATCATACGATCTCGGCCATATGAAAGTCGAGTTTTTTAAAAGTTCGACCATCTGAAGGTAACCCAAATATATATATATATATATATATATCCTGGAAAATAAAAGAAAGGACATGAACTCCAAGTTAAGAATGATAAATGCAAAACTGTGCTATAGTTATAAACTACTTGCAGTGAATTTTGATAAATACTTAAGAAATTTGAAGTTATTAATTAAGGAAAACATCTGATTGTGAAGCATGGTTATATAAATTAATAGGAACGAGAGTTTTAAGCAGGGATTTTTGTACAATTAGAAGATAGGAAACCTTGTGCATCACACTGTAGGAGAAAGATATATGGGAATATAATAGTGATGCTGAAAGATGATAGCATTGTGGAATATAACAGTAAATAAGAAAAGAGCATATAGTTTGGTGAAGTATTTATATAAAAAGACATATAATAGTAATTGGATTAAAGAAGAAAGCAGTATACAGAACTGGACTGGTGACTTACCCAAGGTGAGGTTGACAAGCTTTAGAATTTCACTCCAAGATATAAATGGTATACCAGGGTTAAAGAGGAATAAAGGACCTGGTACAAATGGTTATATTGCAGAATTTCATATAATATTCAAAAAGGAAATCACTCTATAATTTAGAGTGATGAAGTATAAGAGTCTCCCTAAAATTATTCTAATTAAAATAGAATAGAAAGAATGAGCCAAAGGTGAGCACTAAAGACCAATCACCATTTTGAATCTCAGACACTATATTATTGTTATGGCAATAAATAATAAAACAAATAGCCAGTTAGATAATGCATTGAGTAATTCACAGTTCAGGTTTTGCCTAGGTAGAACAATGTGCATGGTTAATAAATATTTATAGGCCACTACATTAGACTTTACTTCTAAGGAAAGATAGGTATATTGAAACTTGACAATTTGAAAGCTTTTGCTGTATTAAATAGGCCACATATTTGGAAGGCATTGGAGTACTATGAGTTTCCTTTAGAAGTGAGTCCTTTAGAAAGCATTAAATTAATATGCAGCATATATAAAGTAAATAGGGCCTATATAATGATAAGTAAACAAGACTCATGAAATTTCATCTTATCAACTAGAGAGAGACAGGGATTCACTCTTTTAGCATCCCTATTCATGTTAGTTATTAATGCACTTCAACATGAAATTCAGAATATATAAGAATTGTAATTCAAATTAAAGATCAGGATGATACAAATATTTCTTATGTGGATGATGTGATTATTACAAAAGCTTATGTAGAGGGAATTATTATACTGAATCATTTGAGTACAAAACAGGTGGTCAGTTATGTAATTAATTATGACAAATTTGAAAAACTGAAACTTTATTCAGAAAACAATTTGCATGTTTTATTAGATTCTAATCAGACCATTCCTCCTCCTCCTCATCATCCCTCCCCTTCACATTTCTCTACATGGGGTTGAGGTGTCATGTCAATGTGACCATTCCTACAGTTCATACATTCACTTTCTTAGGAATATTATAAATTAGGAAATTTGATGAGATAAATGTCATGATGAGTGCAGGTGTGCATAAGAAAATTGATCTAAGGTTGAGAGTATTAGAGAAGAACAATTTTATTTACTGGTTTATGTCAAATTATTAAAATACTAATTCCTTTTATGTGCCAATATTTATTCCATAATTTATTAAAACACCCAAGTGCAGTATGGCGTAACAGGATTAAAAGAACTGTTATCAAATTGTTATGGGGAGGAGGATGTCTGTGAATCCCATGGTCTGTTGTTACTACCCCTCTGAATCCAAGTGGACTGGTAGTACCAGATTTTTTAAGTATATCTCTGTATGTGCCTTTATCACCATAATTATTATACAGTATAAGGGTGATAATACCTATGAAAAGATTAATGTTTTTATTAATCCTCAGAACAGTTGCTATGAATGGATGCTCTGAAATTTATATATGAATAGGAACATATTTGTGCAATGTTTTAAACTTTATAATTCATAATATAAGTTAAGTAAAACCATGGCTTTTCCCTGGGAAACACACAGTGTCAAAGAATTTTTTTCTTTTACTTGATGTGTTTTTTCCATAGGAGAATATATCATAACATGGGCTAAATATAAAACTAGATATGTTTGAACTTATGTTATATTGGATAAATGATACAGAAAAGTGCTTGCTGGATTTGATAGACTGTTAGAGGCCAATAATAAAATAAAGATTATTGAGAGAAAGAAGATTTCTGTATCTTATAGAACTCTAGTATCTTTGACTCCGATTTCTGTCTATACAGGGAAAATAAAACGAGATAATGCCATGAACAGCAAAATTTGATACTGCTCTCTGGAAGGATAATTTAAGGAATTGTATCCTCTTGTATAAATCAGTGAGGAATGTGGCAATTTGATGTAAAATTCTATATGGGATATGTTATACTCCACACAGACTGTGTCTGATGAAACTATCCTCAAATAATGATTGTTGGCATTGTGTGCCTCATGGTGCAGATTTTTGGCACTGCTGGTGGACATATCCAGGTGTACCTGAGTGTTGGGAGAAGACCATACCTAGGAATCAATATACCTTTATGCCCTCCACATTTTTGCTACATATGTTAAAGGAAATTCTAAGTAAACTTAGGTTGAAATTTTTACTTGCTATGATGGTCACCAGAAGACCTATTTTAGCTAACTGGAAAGTATGGCTAATACCAATAACATTTAAAGAATGGAGGTCTTTGTATATGAAATATGTCTACTCACATGGAATATATGTTTAAGTAATTTTTGTTAATCCTTTGTATTGTAAACTGGATCCAGTTTCTTTCTCCACTTCCCCTTTTGTTTTTCCACAACTCCCTTTATTTATGCTTATTTCATATTTACATGAAGGAGAGAGTTAACGTTGGTGCTTATATTTTTTATTAATAAAAAAAAGAACTGACAACAGCAGATGTCCTACTGATCATTGTTGCCGTATTCCAAACTGTTGGGTTATCTCACCAAATAACTTTGATGTCTGGACTGGTACCAAAGCTAAAACCTTCCATAGAGCCAAATGTCTGATGTATGACCTAAGCCCATGGGCATAAGGGTACATAAGCAGATGTATGAGCAAAAATATTCACACTATCTCCAAGCCAGTAAGCCACCAGAAGCCTGAGAATGAAGAATTAAGGCAGCAGGGGAGGAGATGCAACCAAGAGAAGGCTTCTCCCTCAGTCCATGAGGGTAAAGGAAAAAGACAAATAGGGAGAAAGCAGGGGGGAAGGAATACTGCAACTATGATCAGTAGGACATCTACTATCATGATAACTGCTTATAAAACTGTTCTATGTCCTTCCTTAGATTACTGTTGCAGTCTTCAATACTGATGGGTGAATCCCAAAGCTTATGATGAAAGAAGGGTGGTAGTATGTGGATTAGGAGAGGTGTCCTGTAAATAAGGACTGATCTGATGAAGGCAGTCCTGTATCTAGAATCAGCATCTACTGTGTAATGTTTTGCAAAGGTATGCACAGAAGACCAAGTGACTGCTTCTGTAATGGCCCAGGAATGTGACTGCTTCTGTACTGGTCCTAGAATCGATCCCCTTATAAAAGGCTCCAGTTGCGGCTACACTCTCATAGAATGTGCCTTTGCTGCAGGGGGAAGAGATTTATCATGCTGCTTGTAGCAGAAAGTAAAGGACTTGGATATTTAATTATCAATTGCCTGTTTAAAAACTGGGTTTCCTAGTTTTGCATCTTGGAAGGAGAAAAAATGTTGGTCCAATTTGCAGATATCTTTATTCTTACCTGTGTAAAATATGAGTTGCCTAGAAACATAAAGGTAATGGAGAACCCCCCCCCTCCATTTTGAGGATCACGGAAAGGGTGGGTAGGTTAGTAGCCTGATTTAGGGACAGTTCGTTCACCACTTTAGGCATGAATGAGGGATTGGTCCTTAATGACACATTATCCTTGTGAAATATTAGGAAGGGAGGGATAGCCATATGTACCTGCAGTTCTAATACTCTTATGGCAGACGTGAGAACTAGCAAAATAATTGTTTTCTGAGTACAGAATTTGAGAGAAGCAGAAGCTGGTGGTCTGAATGGTGGAAGAATAAGTTTTTCAAGTATAAAATTGAGGTCCAGAGCAGGGTAATAACTTTCTTTGGTGGTTTTAGATGAAGTACACCATTCAGGGATTGTTTTACCTCTAGCCTGGCTAGAAGAGGTGGATCCAGAGGTAGACAAGCAGATATAGCCGAAATGTGCACCTTAATAGAAGAGTATGTTAATCTAGATTTCAGTAACTCGCACTGGTAAGAGAGAACCAGTGAGGCGTTAGCTTGAAGTGGGTCCTGTTCTTCAGTCCTACACCATAACAAAAATCTTTTCCATTTATCTGTATAAGATTTCCTGGTGGAAAGTCTTCTTACATCTTGGAAAACTTTCAGGATGTCCTCAGAGAACTGGTGTCTAAAAGGGATCAGAATCCTAACATCCATATCATGAGGCTGAAGGATGGTAGGTTTGGATGAAGAAGAGAGTCCTTCTGATTCATTAGCAAGTCCACTATGGAGGAACGCGAATGTTCACATGAAAAGTCAGTAAGTAAGGGAGAGTAGTAGTGCTGAAATTGAATTCATCCTCAAGTCTTGGTGAGTACCTTCATGAGATGGACCCTGTTTTTCACAAAATATCACCAAGGCAACACTAATATATAAACTATATTTATATGGCATATATCATGGACAGAAGTAGGTTAAAAATTAAAAAAAGATAGCTGGGTGTACAAGACCCAGGATAAAAAAAAGCGCCCAATCCTGGTAGGCACATTGGTGCCAGGACTGGAAAAGATGACAATGTAGAATCCTCAAAATATGGAAACATTCCTACAATGGGGCCAGGCCCAGGGGAAGGATGGCCCCCCTTGTTGTAGAAGGAAATAGTCCACAAAAATCACAAAAACTGGTAGCCAAAGAAGAGCCATAAAGATGATAAAGTGGACTATTGAGGATAAGAAAAAAATTATGTATTGTTACTATTACATAAAAATCCCAGAATTTCCACACATAAGATACACAAAACAATTAAGACAGAAATTAGAGGAAAGAAAAATACTTCCACAAGAAAAATTGTCAGAAGCTTCAAATAAAAATTTGTATTCATTAATACAACAGATTTGTGAAAAACAGTATATAGATAAAGAAACATTGATCTGTTTGGAAAAAGAAGCATCTGAGGAAGTGCGAAAATATAAGCAACAAAACCTAGAGATTTTTGAAAAGTAAAAAAAAAAAAATATATGGACATAGGAAACAAAGTGAGATTTGATATGGTGCAACATTTATACAAAGGAGGAAGCCAAATTAATCAATATAAAGAAAGCAGCACCAAAGATATCCGAAGAGAAATGCAGGCAAAGGCATCCAGATATGAAAAATTTCACAATAAAGAAAATAATACCACAAAGAGTGAATGTAGAAAAGATTAATAAAGCAGAAGTTACAAAATAGAAGGTGAAGTTATGGACTGTCTGCAAAGTGAAGTATTTGATGTAGAAGGCCTAACACAGATTTCATCACAGCAAGATGGAGCAAGTCCACAAAGTAAGGAGAAGCAGGAAGATCAGGAGACATCTGAGGAAGTAATATGGACAAGGGAAAGAAAAGGAGATTTAATATGGTGTAATAGCTATGCAAAGGAGAAAGCAATTCTAAACGATACAAAAAGAGCAGCACCAAAGATATCTGAAGAGAAATACAGGCAAAGGAATCTGGACATGGAAAACTCTACAATATAGAAAATAAGAAGATAAAGAGGAAAAGTAGAAAAGGAGATTAGTAATGGAGAAGTTACAGAAACAGAAACTGAGGTCATGGAGTACCTGCAAAGTGAAGGGTTCAGTGTAGAAAACCTAACTCAGAAAGCACCACAGCAGGATAATGCAATGGACCTTAAAATTAAGGGGAAACTAGTGGAACAGGAAGCAATCGGTCAGGTACCATATGAAGATATTGTGGAGCCTTCCACAGGTAACCAGTATAAATGTTCATTTGAAGATGGACAGCAAGGGAAGGAACAGGAAACTCTGACGCAGTCAATGTTGAGGAGTGATAGGTCAGTAACTTCCCATATGACAGAGCACAGGATGAAACTGAAGTGAATGTGCTACAGGAAGATGCTATAGAACTTTCTAAAGAATGCCCACAGGAAATGGAAAATAAAAAATGTCCCGTCAGTTTAGAAGAAAACAAGCTAAGAGAAGAGTTGCTTGATTTACTGGAGATAGACATAATAAGATCAATGAAAGAAATAGACTGCAGAAGGTGAATAAAATCCAAAAAGTCAGAAGTTTAATAAAACAAATGAACACAGTAATTAGGACTGTCCATAGAGATTCATGCAATATAACAGAAGTAAACAGGCTCTATTACTGTGCAGCTAAATTAATAACTGATAAAGTTCTACCACAAGAACACGGGGTAGTGCGGGAAAGGAAGGGGTGAAATAGACTACCATCATGCAAGTATTGACTAGAGAAAACTAAAAATCAATTAAGACAAGCGTCACTGTTAGAAGAGTATAGAAGAGGGAACAGATCAACAAAAATACTTAGAAATATAGACATGATAAAAGCAATGCGCAGTATTAGAACAGATCAAGATCAATCATGCACTATCGCAAATAATAAGCTAAAAATCTTAGCACAGGCAGAAATACTTAGAAAATACACAGAAAAATATAAAGGAAAAGTACACAATAAGCAATTTATTGATGACCCAAAAAAGTTCCACAGAGAGTTGAGAAACAAGGTAAAAGGAAATGAAAGACCACCACAAAAGAAGAAATATATACATTTTGGAGAAGTATTTATGAAGATCCTGTAGAACATAAAGATGCTAAATGGATAGAAGTAAAAGAAAGAATAAGAAGCTTAAAGGTACAGGATATGAAATGGGATGAAGTAACAGCCAGAGAATTTGAAACAAAGTTAATAAAAGCATCCAAATGGAAAATCCCAGGCCCAGCCGCAGTGCCTAACTTCTGGTTAAAAGTATTAACATCTTTACATGAAGATTTAGCTATGAGTAAGAACTATTTATATGCGCACCCTGAACAGACACCAACCTGGCTAACAACAGGAAAAACAATGCTCTTTCTTAAGAGTGAACCTGCAAGCTAGCCTAAAAACTATAGACCAATAACTTGCCTTCCGACAACATATAAACTATACACTGGAATTGATGCTGACAAGAGTTTATAGTCATTTAGAAGAAAACTCAATTATGGCAACAGAACAAAAGGGCAATAAAAGAAAGTCATATGGAACAAAGGATCATTTGTTGTTAAATAAAGTCATAGTGGAGAGCTATAAAAAGGGGAATAATCTAAGTGTGGCATGGATTGACGATAAAAAAGCATTTGATAGTACCCCACATTCACGGATAAAATAGTGCTTAAAAATATATAAGATACACCCTACACTGATCGATTACATTACAGTGACCATGAAACAGTAGCAGACCACTTTGCAATTAAGCCATGATAAAATACAAATTATTCCAGGGATAAAAATTCAAAGGGGGATATTCCAGGGTGAGTCTCTGTCACCACTGTTATTCTGTCTTGCCCTTAACCCATTAAACTGTCTACTTAACAGCTTAGGCAATAGCTATAACTTGGCTCCTAGAAAATAAAAGTGTGAAGACTTCTCATTTTCTCTTTGTTGATGACTTAAAACTGCACAGCTCATCAGATGAGGAACTGAAAGCACAACTGCAAGTTGTCAAAACTTTTTTCAGATGATAAAAGAATGTTATTTGGTCTTGATAAATGTGCAAAAGCAACCTTTAAATCAGGAAAACTGCAGCAGCACCAAGAAAACATCAGTTTGGGACAAGAATGTGATATAAAAGAACTTGAACAAGAGGGGGTGTATAAATATTTGGGAATTGATGAAGGATCAACAATAAAACATGAACAAATGCAAATAAAACTCATAAAGAAATACTTTAGAAGATTTAAATGAATCCTGAAAACTAGTTGACATCTAGGAACAAAATCCATGCTATAAACTAATTTGATCTTCCTGTCCTAACTTACAGTTTTAGAGTAATTGACTGGCCCCAAAATGCATCTGATAGATTACACAGGAAAACAAGAAGGGTGCTTCATGCTCACCAAATTATTTACAAAACTCAGTGCATACCAGGATTATATATTCCCCGCTCTGAAGGAGGGATGGGCCTCCTTGAAAGTGATTACATGCATAGATCTACAATAGTGGGACTCCACACATATCTGCTGACCTTACAAGACCCAAATGTAGTGAAAATTTTGAACATGTGGAGAATAAATCTAAGATGACTTCTCTGCTTAATCTAGCAGAAGCATATTAGCATCAAGCAGAAATGGAAATCAAACTAAAACTAGATAAAACTCAGGCAGCAACTGAATGTGCCAAAAAACAAGAGAGAATATAAGGTGAAGAACAAGATGAGAAGGCAAGAATTGTGGAAAATGCATAAATATAGCTGCAAGTATAGAAAACTGGAAGAACCTCATGTTGAATCAGGAATGAATGCAGGAATGGTTAAGAAGAAGTGAATTCAAACCAAGAGATGAAAGGTTAATATTGGTGGCCCAAGATAGTGGGCTGCGTACTCGCTGGTATACAAAGTCCATTGAACATGTGGGAGAAACAGACAACTGTAGGTTGTGTAAAACAAAACTGGAAACAGTCGCACACCTCATCGCTGGTTGTGACACACTAATGGCAGGAGAACTGTGTACTGAAAGGCATAATAATGTGGCAAGATTGTTGCACTGGGGATTGTGCAAACAATATGGTATTGAAGTGTTTTTTCAAAAACACTGGAAACATGAGCCACAAAGCATCATAGAAAATGATGAAGTTTACATCACATGGGATCATCCATTACCAACAGTCCAAAAGCTAGATGGTAGAAAACCAGATATAGTGGTCTATGAAAAGAAGACAAAAGACTACACCCAGTGACTATAGTGTCTTGTGTACAGAGAGACACAAAGTCATAAAATATCAGGATCTGCAGGCAGAAACAAGAGCAATTTGGAAGAAAGATACCCAGACAGTTCCAATAGTAGTAGGAGCAATGGGTCTTATAAAAAAGAATCTAAAATTATATTTAGATATGTTACAAATACATATAACGTACCAACCAAGGCTCCACATGGACAGCAAGTGCAGAGGCCAAAAAATGATCATGAATGCACACATAAGCAGCCAGCACAATAATAGGAATCCAATTTTTATTCTGGGGAAAAAAAGGCAGACCAGTTTTGGCCTGAATAAGCCTTTTTCAATGTCAAAAAAGTATTGTACACAACACCAAGTGCCCTTTATGTATATGTCACCAACCTGAGAATGAAAATCCGGGGGAACATATTTCTTCCCCCGGCTTTTCATTCTCAGGTTGGTGACATATACATAAAGGGCACTTGGTGTTGTGTACAATACTTTTTTTGGCGTTGAAAAAGGCTTATTCAGGACGAAACAAGTCTGCCTTCTTTTTTCCAGAATAAAAATTGGATTCCTCTTATTGTGCTGGCTGCTTGTGTGTGCATTTACAAATACATATAACTCCGTACGAATTGCAGGAGTCATTACTGGGCACATTGCAGGTGCTGTGAAGAGCACTTCTGGCTGACATCAAAGAATGAAACAGTACTAATTTCATGAACTTTAATTGTACTTTAACTTCATGGTATTAGACACCCAAAAGATCTGGACAAATTAAAAACAAGAGAGATAAGTTTCTGGTGACAGTTCCTGGCTAACTGTATCTTTAGTAAGAGCTTGGAAAGAAGGGGAAATGGAGAGAAGGCAAAAATATACTTCCCTTTCCAAGGAAAGGGCATTGCATCCATTTTTCAAGCTTGAGGACAGTAAGCAAATTGCAAAATAAAGGTAGTTACTTGTTAAAGGAGGCAAATAAATCTATCTGTGATACCCCCATTTGTGGACTACGTCTATGAAGATCCCCATGTTCAGCATCTACTTGTGGGGGACTTCCCTTGATTTGCTTATGGTACCCACATTTGTGGACTATGCTTATGAAGATCCCCATGTTCAGCATCTACTTGTGGGGGACTTCCCTTGATCTGCTTACGGTACTCCCATTTGTGGACTATCTCTATGAAGATCTCCATGTTCAGCATCTACTTGTGGGGAGACTTCCCTTGATCTGCTTATATGGTCTGCTAAGGCATTTTCCCATGAAGGGCTGTAAACCACTTGGAGACTACGATTTGCTTTTGTGACCTGATCTCAAGCCAAAAGAGCTAGATGGCACAGTTGGTAAGACCCGGTGTCCCTCCTGCTTATTTATGTATCACATGACTGTAGTGGTGTCTGTGAACACTTTCAAGAGACCTGGTTTCCAATTGTGACTGAACGTTTGTAAGGCCCATAGAAGTGCCTTTGTCTCCTTCAGGTTAATTCATTCTGCTTTATATTTTTTGACCACACTGTCCCTTTACTTTTAGGTGGCCTGTCCAGGCTCCTGATGAATCTGTGTGCAGCTCCTGCTTTGGTGGCTACAGTTTGAACGGTGAAATGCTCTGGTTAAGCTTTATTTGTATTATCCACCAAAGGATGTCTTACTTTAGACAAGGAAAGAAAAGAAGATGTGCATCCTGGGAATGTAGATGCTGGTACCAGGTGCACTTCAGGTACCAGTGGATGTTCCTCATGTCCAACCTGGCAAAGGCAACCATGGGGATGATGGCTGCCATGAGTCCCATAACTCCGATAAACTCCCTTGCCATACAGGAGTGAAGAGGAAGAAGAGAGGAAGTAATTGGATATGATTTGCACTTTGTCTGGTGGTAGGAAAGCCTGCATGAGTATTGTTTAATCTGCACCTCAAGAAAACAATGTCTTGGGTTGGAGTCTTTGAGGACTATTTGAGGTTGATGGTGAAACCCAGGTCCTGGGGAAGTGACAGGGTGATGTTGAAATGTGTCAAAAGTATCTGCTGAGATAAGCACTAACAGGTTGTTCAATTAAAAGAATATTTGTATTCTCTGTGTCCTGTAGAAGGCTATGACAGGGGCAAGGCATTTTGTGAAGACTCTTACGGATATAGGAAGCCCAAATGGCAAATCAGAGAACTGAAAGTGTGATAAGCAAACAGAAAACCTTAAAAAGTTCCTCTAAGCAGAGTGGATAGGGATGCAAAGATAGGCATCCTTTAGGCTGAAGGACACTAAAAAGGCCTGGGGAAGGATGAGAGGTAGAGTCTACGGTGATAATATTTTGAAGGATGGAACCCTGTAGAAAAGTGCTGAGAGCGGAGAGTTCCAGAACTTGTCTCCTCCTTTTCTTTGCACAAGTAATAGCCTGGAATAGAACCTTTTTCCTACGCATTGTGAGAGAACTGGCTCTATAGTACCTTGCTGGATTAGAGTTTGGATAATGGGATACAGGAGGTGAATCTGGTTATGAGGAGGTGGAGGGTTGGCCACAAAAGGAGGACATTCCATACCCATGCTGAATGATAGAAAGAACCCATATTTCTGTTGTGACCAGTTTTTCAGGGTTGACAAGTATCTTTGAATAGGGGTAGGGAAGGACTGCGGGGTGGGGAAGCAAGCAGAGAGTAGTCACACAGACTTGTACAAGTAGAAAGGCCTTCCAGATCAAGGGTCTCTATCAAGTTATTCCTGAAATCTTTTAGGTATTTTCTTGGCCTTGTGTAAAGGCCTAAATTCCCTAAGAGCAAAAGAAGTGGGCTTGGCAGGATAATTCCTCTGTTATCCAGGTACCAAAGTAATAAAGATCAGTGTACAGTCTTTACTGAGATTCCCCTATTCCTGAAGTTGCTTGAAAAGACTAATAGCTTCTGGGCCAAACAATGTTTTTTGCTTTAATATCCTCTTAAAGGGACTAAGACTGTAAGCATGCAAACCTCCTGATCTCAGAGCCTTTAGCAGCAGCCCTAGAAGCAGCTTGTACTGCATCATAGCTAAATTTAGTTCTGTGCCTGGCATCTTTGGAGGCCTGACCTACCATGTATAAATATGTTGCTTAATCCCTGATTCTTCAGGGGAAGGTAATAGTTTGCTCAGGTCAGTCAGGATAGATAAGTATTTGATCATCTGGGTATAGTATTTAAAGTTCTAAAACTCAAAGCCCTGTCACTATACTCAGTATCCTACAGACTGCCAAATAGTGACCTATCTCTACACTATTACTGATGGGTTTACTGCACATCAACAAGTCAAACGGCATCAGAAATATTTGGTCTAGGCATCCACACCTCCTCTGCAACATCAGCAGAACGATTTGGAGGAACAGGTACATCTCGCAGAGGATACAGCTGCTCTGGAACAGATTCCTCATCCACATAAAACAAATATCATCCCTGTCCATATTCAAGCACAATTTGGATTATTTATTATTTATTTGCAGTTTAACTGGGCCATATAGAGCCCATTTTCAGTGGACTGGAGGCCCGAAGAGAAACGTTCCACAATAAAAGAAAAACAAGTTCAAACAGTGGCATTACATAATTGCAAGATTAGATAGTTAAATTAATAAACATTGTTTGTAACTCAATAGTTAGACAATAGTAGAAATGGATTGCTAGGACTCGTTAATGATATGTGGTTATTAAAGAAATTAGATTGCAATTGTGAAGAATTATCTGCTACTCAGTGATCAGAATTCAACTCTGTGACAGTTTAGCAACAGTATTTTTGCGAACAGGCAGTAGTTAAAGCAAATACAGTAGAGAATAAAGATGTATCATGACAGTAAGGTCATTAGGGAGGTTGAGTATAAGAGCAGTTCCAGGTAGAGGATAGGTAAGAGTGTAGAGAGGCTTTAAAGTCAACAGGGTTTGGGTAGTTCTGAGAGCTGATGGGACAACATTCCACTTTTTGTCTAAGGAGAAAGAGAAGATAAGCTGGCCAGGAGGCCGGTTAGGTTTGTGAACCAGGGGTAGATTCTATTTTTCAGATCTAAGGGGCCTGTTTGGGAGGTGGGAGGTAGGAGGTAAAGATAGGACCTAGGGAGGTACAGTCTGAGGGTTTGAAGATAATTTTGTGAGTTAAAGATAGTTGAGGTAGTTTGGAAGTTCCAGCCATGTTAGTGAGTGAAGTGAATTACAGTGATGGAAAGAGTTTTTGGAATTTGTTGCGAATTTTGCTATCTTGTTGTAACATGCTTCAAGTCTGGCTTTTAGGGAGGTTTGAAGGTTAAGTAGAGGGGAGCTGTACATAAGAGTGGGGAGTAGGTAGGTGGAGGCAAGGGTTTGTCTAGTGTAGGGGATTAGGTATTGAATCAATCATCTCTGTTTTATTCATTAAGTCACCTCCTCTTACATTATGATAGCCAACTTATTAAACCTTAAACGTATGGTGAATGCTCACAAATAAAATGTGTTTGCTCAGAGCATTGGTCTCAACTTTTCTTTGAATTACCGAAAGATGATGAATATGATTGATTGAATATGACTGGATTCATTATTTTAGAGCTGTTAAAATGCCAGGATTGAATAGTACCAATAGTATTAAGCCCATATTGAATAATAGACATCAATGTGTATATAAATAGTATTTGTTTTTATTTTTATCATATTATTTAGTATAATACTTATAATATATAATATAGTCTTTATTTATATTTGGATTCTATTATAAGTTTATTTTTTTATTTGGTCCCGGGCTTATTTTTATATATCTGAGTGTACGTTCTTTTTTCTATGCTGTTTTATTTTAACTGCATTTAGCTATTTAATAACCCACATGATTTCAAGAATATGTGTGATTGGCCGGTGTGAATATTTAAACACTATGAAGATAATGAGATGTGTAATTGCAATGAGAAAGAGTTTTGTAACTCGAAAGCTTTGCTGTGTTTTATTATTTTACACATTAAAATAGTGTTTAGCATTGAGCCCCTGTTGTTTTTTCTTGGATATTTCGTTGGGGTGGGAGATGAGGATCCAGTCAAGGGTGGACTCGATGGTATTACCTTTGGATGATCTGGTAGGGGAGTTAATGAGCTGAGTGAAGTTGAATAGATTTAAATTGGTGGTAAGGGAGTTGGAGCCTAGGTCTGCCCAGATGATCTTTATGTCCCCTAGGATGATGGTTTCATTTTTTTTATGTCGGAAGAGATCCAATTGAGGATGTCTTCAAGTATGGGGATGTTGTTTCCTGGTGGGATATAGAGGGCTACATTACAAAGACTTTGCAGTTGTTAAATTTTAAGAAAGCGATGGTTATTTCTGCATTGGCAAATTGAGGGATGGGGTTGGAGTACCTGCTATAAATCGGAGGTACCTTCTGCAATTTTGTCTGATAGGAACATGCAGGTATCCAAAAAAGCAGCAGCAGAACGGTGTCAATAAAGGCAGTCTTCCTGAACAGTGGTGTCAGCCAATAAATCCAAGTCCCAATTCTAAAAGTGTAGAATAACCTTTTGTTGGTTTAAAAACAAGATTTAGCGCTTTCGTCTCCACACCAGAGACCTCTTCAGAATCCATTCATAAATGCTTCCAACCCTACATTTATATGGAAGCCCATTAAAACCAATTACACAATAAAACAATGGTTTTATTGTGCAAAGATTTTAGAATATTTAATAATTTATTTAAAAATATATATACTATACAGTATTTATTTATTACTATCAATTATTTTACTTATATACACACTTATACTCTATTTATGTACTCTAAGATTTTAATTATTACATCTTTAAAGGAGTTTTCTGGGATGTGTATATTTGGTTACTTCACCAATTTGTACTTTACATGGCCAGCTCACTAGTTTAAGAATTTGAATTGATTGTTGAATTAATTGTTCAATTGTTTCATTGTTTTATTGTGTAATTGGTTTTAATGGGCTTCCATATAAATGTAGGGTTGGAAGCATTTCTGAATGGATTCTGAAGAGGTCTCCGGTGTGGAGACGAAAGCGCTAAATCTTGTTTTTACACCAATAAAAGGTTATTCTACACTTTCAGAATTGGGACTTGGATTTATTGGCTGACACCACTGTTCCGGAAGACTGCCTTTATTGACATGCAAGTATGCCTCCTTGAGGTCCAACGTTACTAGCCAAGCCTTCTTGCCCAGCATGGGAAGAAGTTGCTGTAGTGTGAGCATCTTGAATTTGGGTACTTCCAGGCATGTGTTTAGAATTGAAAGGTCCAGAATGGGTCTCCAGGCCTTGTCCTTTCTGGGAACCAGAAAGAGTCTTGAGTAAAATCCTTGTCCTTGCTCCTGTGTAGGAACCTGTTGAATGGCTCTCATGTCCATGAGTGCTGTAATTTGTCTTTGAGCCTCTGCCCATTGATTTGATGGCAGGTTTGGCATTCCTTTTATCCTTGGTAAAGTGTGAAAGTGTAACCTGTATCCTTGAGTTAAAATATTTAGGACCCATTTGTCTTTTGTGATGATGTGCCAATTGTCTGCAAAAAGTGCAAGTTTTCCTCCCAAGGGAGCTGCCAAGTGTGATTTGCTTGGCAGTCTGAGGGGTAAGTCATTGTGATTGTCTTCTGATAGTTTGAGACCTGTCTTCTCCTCCTTTCTGGGTTGTGGCACCCCATTGTCGTGGCTTGTAAGAGGCTTGTGGCTGACCTCTGCCCCTTGGGTATCTGTATTTGCCCCTCTGTGGTCTGTCAGAAGTTGGAAAGGCCAGTTCTTGGTTGGCCAATTTCTGCTGAAATGAGGGGGTTGCACCTGTATAAAAAACCTTGACCGTCTGCATAGATTTTGCCCTATCCTCCATTTTTTTTAAAACCTCTTCTGCTTTCACACCAAATAAAACATCCTGCTGTAAGGGTGCATCCAATAACTTTGCTTTAACATGATCAGGTAAAGTTTGTTCTTTTAACCAAGCATACCTACGAATGACAGACCCTGTTACAGCTGCTCTGCAAGAAGCTTCCAATGAATCAAATCCACATTGCAAAGTATGTTTTCCCACTTGTTCTGCTGCATGCAACATATCTTGCATTTCTTTGTAATCAGGCTGCTCTGTATGTGTGCTCATTTTTTGTTTTAATTGAGACATCAAATATTGTTGATATTTCAGCATGTGAAACTGGCAATTTAAGGCCCTCATAGCTAGAGTAGCTGAGGTATATACTTTCTTTCCCCATCTGTCTAGTGCTCTAGAATCCCTTTCAGACAGTACAGGATTTTTAGCAATCGAGGCCTTAACATCTTTGGGACCCTGGGAAATGGTTTCTGGGTCTGCAACAGGGCTTTTATATAGGAATTTATGTGAGTCAGGGACTCTGTAGTATCTGTCTGGTTTGACTGGTGCAGGAGGTAATGAATCTGGGTTAAGGCTAGATTCTGAATAAACATCATCCACAATGTCTAACAGGTGGAATAGCAAGGGGTCTGTGCTGGGGTAGTAAGAGGAACTCTCGGAGCCTTTTCTTAGAATCAGAGAAATCCTGGCCTTCCCAGTGGAAATGTTCCCTCGTGGTATGTAAAGTTTCCCCAAAAGAGTAGTCTTCTGGGGGAGATGCTGAAGGAATAGACTCTTCGGCATCAGAGTCCTCATAAGGGGGAAAAGAGTACTCCTGTTTCTCAGAAGAATCTGAGGAAATGGAAACCTGGTCAGAGGAAGTGTAGTCCTCCTCCTGTCTAGGCCTTTTGTCAGGTGGGGGATGGGAACCCCTGATTAGGGTAATTAAGTCTTTGGCCATCTTAAGCATCTGTTTCTTAGGCATGGGGCCTTGCACTGGAGACTGCTGTACAGGCTTCCTTACTTTTAATGGAGTTTTCAGTTTTGCATAGGATTTAATAGTAAGTGTAGTTGGTCTGACGACACCTTCAGCAACTGACGGCCTTTCAGCTGCACCGGGATCCCCTTCAGCCATGGAGTCGGAAGGGCCTAAAGATAAAGGCTCTGGAGGCCCTGCAATCTCCGCTTGGGAATCGGATGCAGGCTGGGGTTCTAAATCAGCGGTCGTCAGGGGCTGCGTAGGCACCTCACTGAAAACCGGAGAACCGGCGACTGGCCTAGCAGAGGCCTCGGTGTCTGGTTTGGGTCTCGTCTGCCTGTCCTTATCTTTGCGCTTTTTATGCATCCCGGTCATCAGTTGCTCCGATGGCATGGTATAATTAAATTTTCTACCAAAATAATGTCGGGCGAAATCAAACCAATGTTTAATAGTTCATTTGTTAAACCTAGCACAAAACCGACAACCTGTGACGTCGTGGTCTGGGCCTAGGCAAGAGATACAATAAGAATGAAAATCCTTATGAGGTATTTGCTTCCCACAAGAAATGCAATTATTAGCTTTTTCTGACATCGGACTTAGGCAAGAAAAGGTTCCCCAATGGGGTACTTAGCTTTATTGAAGACTTCAGTCTGAAATTCGATTTGAAAATCTCAGGAGTCGGCCGACCGGCACTTGCGAACTGCTTCTAATTCAGGCACCGCGCGGCAAGAAAGACTGAAGAAAATGGCGTCAGCTGCCTCTTTTATACCCCTGTCGCACTGACGTCAGGGAAGAAGCGACAGCAACCGATGCCGGACCAAGACTTCGGAACTCGGGCTGACTGTGGGACCGCCTGACGGCAGATAACCCAAGTGTGATGACTGCAACAGTTTAACACAATGAACATCTAGGGTTAAATCCCATGGAAGAACTGCTTCCTTAACAGGGGGTCTCAAAAGAAAGGTACCTTTCAGAAAGGTTTTGCAGATCTTAGAGGATGCTAGAGGGCCAAATTTGTTTCCAGTGTGAAAGTGGGAAATTGCTCCCAGTTGAACTTTAACAGTTGAAGAACTAGCCCCCTGATGGAAGATTTGGGATAAAAAAATCGAGGACTGCTGGAATAGGAGCCGTAAAAGGATCCAAATTCCTATGCTTCGCTGGAATATAAAAATGTTTCCATTTACTCTTGTAGACTTTTCTGGCAGAAGGCTTATGAGCGGCCACCAGAATAGCTTTAACTGAGGATGAGACACCGGGAGTCCTAGCCATTAAGGGAACTGAATCAACCAAACTGAGAGCTTGAGGTTGTCAAGGTCGGGGGTCCTCAATCCCAAGGGGTGAGAAAACAGATCCAGAAGGGGATCCAAGATCCAGGGAGGATGCACTAGATGAGACCATAGGCATGGGAACCAGGTTTGACGAGGCCAGAATGGGGCTATGAGGATAACTCTGCTCCCCAACCGACGAGCTTTCTGCAAGAATTTTGTCATCAACGGAAGAGGAGGATAAGCATAAAGAAGACCAGATGGCCAAGCATGAACCAGAGCGTCTCTGGGATTTTTCCCTGGTGGGGGAATCAGAGCGAAAAACTCGCTGCACTTTGCGTTCGAAGGTGACGTGAACAGATCGCAGCAAGGGTGACCCCATCTGAGGAAGATCTGTTTCACTACTAAGGGGTTCAGAGACCACTCATAGGGTGAGAGGATAGTCCGACTCAGCTTGTCCGCAAGAATGTTTGACCGACCCGGTATGTGCATTGCTATGAGAAAGCGGTTGGTGGATATCGCCCATTCCCACACTCTCATGGCCTCTCGGCAAAGTGGGTAAGATCTGGTTCCCTCTTGCTTGTTGATGTACCAGACTACTGACATGTTGTCTGTTTGAATTGCAATAGTCCCTAGAGGAAGAAGGGCATGGAGAGCCTGCAACGCTAGAAGCACCGCCCTCATCTCCAGAACATTGATATGCAAAAAGGTCTCTGTGTGAGTCCATGTGCCTTGGACGGTTCTGCCCATGCAATGCCCCCCACCCGAGGTGAGACGTGTCCATGGTCACTGTGACTTGGGGTGGGGACATGGAGAAGGGATGCCCATCCTGGAGGTGCTTGGAATGGAGATAAAGTAGATATTCCCCGCAAACCCTGCTGAGAGGAATAGGGGCAGACAAGGGATGAAGTAGAATGGACAACTGGACCTGTAAGGTCCATTGCAGAATCCTCATATTCAGATGCGAGAGCGGAGACAGGTTGATGGCCATTGCCATTGATCCCAGAGCCCTCAGGACTAACTCCGCTGGAGGGGCTGAGGACTGAAGAGCAGCCAAAACATGGAGGTTTAGATTTCAAAGTCTGTCCGACATCAGAAAGACTTTGGACTGAATTGTGTCTATCCTGGCCCCTATGAAATCTAAGATTTGAGTAGGCTGAAGGGAGGATTTCTTGTGGTTGATCGTGATCCCTGGATAGCGGGCAAGATGTAGGAAATAGTCTCTCGCTGAACATAGTAGATGCCTGGTGGGGGCGGCTAGGAGCCAGTCGTCCAGGTAAGGAAAGACCTGTATTCCCTGAAGCCTCAGGTGGGCTGCTACAACTGCCATAACCTTGGTGAACACCCTGGGGCTGTGGTGAGACCGAAGGGTAGGACCCTGAACTGATAGTGGCTGGCTTTCAGCCAAAAGCGGAGAAACCTCCTGGATCGCCTGTCCATTAGAACATGGTAGTACACATCCTTGAGGTCTATGGAGCACATCCAGTCATTCTCCTGTAACAATAGGAGAATGGATTGAATGGTGACCATCCGGAACTTCTCTTTGTCAACTGACAGGTTCAGCGTGGACAGGTCGAGAAATGGCCGTAAGTCCCTCGTCTTTTTGGCACCAAAAAGAACCTAGAGTAAAAGCCTGATCCGGATTGACTGGAGGGGACGTACTGGATGGCTCTTTTTCCTAGTAGCTCTTTTATTTTGAAGGCTGCTACCTCCCTCTGATTGGGTGGTACATCGGGGAGGCACCCCGAATGGGGAGGAGTATTTAGGAATGGAATTGAGTAACCTCTGGATATGATCCAGAGCATCCAGCAATCTGTCGTAATGGACTCCCAATGTGCTAGATGCTCCAAGAAGTGCCCCCCGACTGCCTCCAGAGAGGAGCAGTCGGGCATCCCCTCAGGGTTGCTGCGCGGGTCGATGAGAAAAGGGTTCGGCCCCCCTCTGCCTCTGGGCCGGCGTCTACCCTGTCCTCTTCTGCCTCTGAAGGATGAGGGATCTGGAGTGAAACGGGATTGTTGGGATTTCCGGAACCACATCTTCTTCTGTCCTCTTTGGTTCCTGGAGAAGGACCTCTGAGGAGCCGAGAAGTGGATCCCGATGGCAGACGTTTTCCCGTCCTTCTCGCTCTGGAGTAGCGTATCATGGACAGTTTTGCCGAAAAGCGTAGAACCATCAAAGGGGGCATTCGCGAAGGACTTCTTGAAGGGTTCCGCAAAGTTGCAGAGATGGAGCCAGGCCTGTCGTCGTAAGACAATGTCTATTCCACTGGCTCTAGCCGCTCCCTCCGTGGCATGGGAGAGAAGCCGCATAGAGGTGTTTGTGATGGACTTGAGTGGACATTCGCGCCGAGAAGATCTGTTTGTCCTCGGCCGACATGGACTCTGGGGGTGACCCAACGTACTCTTTGATTAGGTCCCGCTGGAGTCGAATCACGTGTGCCATATAGTTCAGTGACCTTACAGAGAAGGTCGCTGAAGTGAACATCCGCTTTCCGAGGCGGTCCATCATCCGAGAATCCTTGTCTGGAGGATGTACCGAGGAACTCTCCTGTGTTAATTCCTTCTTGGTGGCAGCAGCTGCCACCACTATAACATCTACAGGGGCACCTTTGCTCCAAACTGTCCTGTCTGTGGGGGGGGCTGAGAATCCTGTCCGGTCTCTTGGGTATTGGCTCCACAGTGTCCGGCTCCTTCCATGCCCTGGTAGTTATGAGGTCCACCAGGGGATCAGCAGAAGGGGACACCCAAGAGGTAGATGGGCCTGCATTGAATGCCTCCAGAAATACAGACTCGTCCAAGGAAGGCTTTTGGGCTGACCAACCCCTTCTAATACGAAGCATTGCCATAATGTCTCCAAAAGAGACGTCTTCGGGGGTGACCTGGGGGAACCTTCTCCTTCCTTCAAGTCCGTGTCTTCTGTGAGGGACTCGGGTGAGTCCAAGTGCCTCCTCTTGCACTTTCGTTTATGAGGGACCTCCTCGGGGGGGCTCACCAACAATGTCATGTTCCTCTATGGGAACTATCTGGGACGTATGAGGCTGTCCCTGGGGCCAGATGATGGAAGACAAGCCCGTCAGAGGGAATGGCGGATGGATCCGTAGCAAGAGCCTGGGACCTTGAATCCCTCGAAAGGACCCTCTCCACGACATCGAATGCTGAGGGTGAGCTGCTCTCCCTGGGATCCAAAAGCAGCCCCCTCGGATCCGGTGGGTGGATCAGTGCTGGAGATGACCCGATCGGATCTGAAAGGGCAGTGCGATCTGACCTCAATGGAGCCAAAGGCACACTGAACCCTACGGATTCAACGCTCGGATCCGAAAATGAATCTGACAAACTCGAAGGTACAGTCGGCGCCGAAGTTGGAAACACTGTCGGTGCCGACAACACCCCGGCTCATAAGCTACTCGGATCCGACAGCTCTGAACCCGGTAGTGGGTTGGAGAAAGAGCAATGGGGGCGAAAAATGGGATCGAGCTCCCCCCGGAGGGGGGGAGGCAAGAGCACTCCCATCTGCAGCTGGGCCTGAAGAAATTGATGCATCATCTGGTCCATGTCCGTGGCTGATAAACTTCTAGTTGACCTGGATGAGGCTGCTGAGGCTGGCCGGTAAGGCCACCTGGATGACCTCGAAGGTGACCGGGTCTCCTCCTCCGGCGAGAAACATGGAGAATGAAGCCTGGAGGGGGAAGACCCGGAGACCTTAAGAGGGGAGGCGAGCTGCTTAGATGGCGGGGCCGAGGGAGCTGAATCGGCCCGCCTCTTGTGGCTACAATGCCTGTCCCTCTCACGCTCTTTGTCCTTTCTATCCTTTTTTCTCGAGTCCCTTTCCTCCTGAGCTGAAGAGGGAGTTTGAATCCTGGCCAGGGGAGCGGGAACAGTCAGTGGAGCAGCCGCGGCTGGCGCCACAGAGGGGGAGGAGGATGAAGCCGAATCCGGGGCAAAAGGCCCATGAGGACTAGCTTAGTCCGCCTATCCCTCAAAGCCCTGGGGTTGAAGGCTGCACAGATAGTGCAGCCTGATGAGAGATGGTCCACGCCCAGGCAAATAACGCACCGAGTGTGGCCATCTGCTGGGGACGGCTTATGGCCACACTCAGAGCATTTAGAAAAAATCGCTTTTGGGGCCTCAGACATTTTGACAGGAACAGGCTCACATGCACACACCTTCACACACAGACAGAAGAGGGGAGGGAATTTAAAATCTACACTAAACTAAAGATAAAACTACCCAAATAGATTAAGGGAGAAAAGGGATACCACACACACTCAAAATACAGAGATTTTAAAGGAAAAAAAGTTAAATATTCTACTCAACTCACAAAACCCAATGCTAGGAGCTCATTCTCAGATGCTTCAAGAAGCCACGGCAAATGAGATCTGAGGGTTAGAGGGAGGGAGCAGGGCATTATGGGTAGGGGAGGAGCTTGTAGCTCGGATCTTTTGCTAGGAAAGCTGCCGGCTCAGATCCGAATCGGATCCGATACCCACAGGTTGCTGATCAAATAAAGTTAACTACTTCAGATGGTAGGGTTGGTGTGGACAGACACTGTATCTGTGGTACACCAAGAAAGGAGGAGAAGCCACTAGGGCCTGTAGTTCATAAACCTTTCTGGCTGAGGTTAGTGCAAGCAGCAAAACAGTTTTCCAGGAGCAAAATTTCAAGGAAGCATAAGCTGCTGGCTCAAGAAGAGTGTCAGCTTCTCTAACACAAAGTTAATATCCCATAGGGATGCGACAGGTTTCCTGGGGGGATCTTATGTGCTTTTAAGAATTGTTTAGCCTCAAATCTAGAAGCTAAAGGTGGAGATAGAGGCAGACAGGCAGAAATAGCTGACAAGTCTGAGGTGCAGGCCAAAACTAGTGAGCTATATTTGACTAAGTTTGCAGATGATTGCAAGCTGGGTGCTGTCATCAATTCCCCTAGTGATGTAGACATCCTCTAAGAGGGTCACACCCAAACAAATGACTGATGCCAAAAACATGGCCTCAAGCTGAATATACAAAATGCATCATCATCCCCTTTGAGGAGACTGACATCCCCACAAATTATCACATTAATATAACAATGTCTTAAGCACGCAATCAGTCATGAGGGATTTGGGCACCCAGATTGATAGCAACCTGACTTTTGGCCACCGTGTTGCTTCCATTGTGTGGAAAGCTTTCTACATGGCCCACTTCATAAGTAAGAATATCTCATCCAGGGACAAGGTGGTAATAACATCCCTGTATTCTTCCCTTATAAAGCCCATTATTGAGTACAACCCCCATTTGGCATGTACCTTGCAAAGCAAATGAAGCAGCTGGGGAGACCACAGAGGTTCCTCACCAGGAGAATCCAGGGTCTCAAAAATCTACCATATATAGGCTAAAAGCCTTATCCCTCTACTCAGTTTCCTACAGACTCCTCAGAGGTGACCTCTGTCTGGCACATAAGGTGATTTTAGACCCCACCTTGATGGGACTGCTGCATATCTGCAAGATATGCACCATAGACTCCATCTCCACATCAAGCAGAGTACTTCTCTACCCCTTTTTAAGAACAACCTGGATATCTGGATGGGAAATAGAAAATACATCCCTAGGATTCCACCTGTGTCCCTGCTGGACAGGGGCATCGAGTACTGATTTGTCTAAACATGGGCTAAACTCTTGGCTAGCCTTATAAGGGCCTCACGGCAAATAGCCTAGTAACTTCATATGATCCTGTGAAGTGCACTTTGACTGAAAAGCAAGTTAAGCCAGCATTTAGTAATTCACGCAGGTATGAGAGAATCAGAGTGACTTTCACTGTCATGGGTCCTGGTTTAGGGAAAGACACCAAATTGAAAATCTCTTCCATTTGGATAAATAAGGTTTTTTAATATTGTGTTTCCTGGCCTCCTGCGGAATTCGGAGTACATCCTCTGAAAAAACGGTGTCTGAAAAGAATTAAGACCTTATCATCCACAACGTCAGTTGAAGGGTAGGCAAGTGAGGATGATTAGATTTCCTTTGTGTTGTGTGAGAAGGTCCACTTTGAGGTAACTTGGGTGACTGCCCTTAGCTAAATGCAGGAGTAGGGGGAACCAATGTTGTCTTGGGCAAAAAGGGGTCACCATCAAGATTCTTGGTTTGGAATGATAGGAAGGGGAGGGAATGCATACAGAAACATCCCGTTCCATGAAAAGCTGAGGGTGTTCACCTTCCAGACCAGAGCATGAGTATCTCTGGTAAAAAAATTGTGGATGCTGTCTGTTCATGGGGGAGGCAAAAAGACCTATTTGTGGAGTACCCCATCTGTGGACAATGTCCAGGAACACTTCCCTGTGAACCATCCATTCATGAGATTGTGTTTTGGACTATCTCAATGTGCCACTACATTCCAACTGGAGGGGATATACACAGACTGCAGAGGAGTTTGATGTATGACATCCAGTTCCCAGACTTGCAGAGCTAGTCTGCAAAGGAGACAAGACTTTACCCCTCCATTTGTTCACATACAAGAAAACTGTCATGTTGTCTGTGAAAATTTTTAGAGGGCCTGTGATGAAGAGGGTCTGAAGAGCAAGCAGGAGTGCCCTCATTTTTTTATATTGTATTCCCTTCTTTCAGAAGAGGACCAAGTCCCTTGTGCTTTTATGGAGCTGAAAGCTGCCCCCCAACCTGTGTCTGAGGACACCTCTTGGATTGGCAGTAAAGGATGGAGTGGATGACCTGGGTTGGCAGTTAGTTATTGAATCCACCAGGTAATTTCCCTCTTCAGACAAGGAAGAAGGGGAACTGGGAACTCTAGGGAGTGTGCATGTTGCACCCACACTGATTTCAGGAACCACTGTAGTTTCCTTATGTACAGTTTTGCCAGGGATTCATTGGGATAATGGATGCCATGAATCCCAGGGTTCTGAGAAAAAAGTCCTGGCAGTGATGTGAATCAGTGGGATGAGGCTTTGGAAAAAAGAAATGAGCTCTTGAGCCTTCTGAGTGGTGAGACAGGCCTTCATAAGGTCTGTTTGTAGCCTGCATCCCAGAAGTATCTGGTCCTGGGATGGGGAAAGTGCAGATTTCTGGTAGTTTATTTTGAAACCCAGAAATTGCAGGACGGAGATAGCGGAGTTTATACTGTGTTCCAATGCTCCTGGACTGACTGCTTGAAAGAGAAGGTCATCCAAGTTTGAGAAGACCTGGATATTACTGGGGCTATATATTTCGTGAATACCCTTGGGGCGGTGGAGACAACAAAAGGCAAGTCAGAGAACTGAAAGTGCCAGAAAGCCACAGAGAATCTTAAGAATGTCCTGTCACTGGGATGAATGGAGATGTGTAGGTAAGCATCCTTTATGTTTATAGAAGCCATGTAGGCTTGTGGAATGATAAATGGAAAAAGAGTTTGCAACGTTAGAATTCTGAATGTGGGTACTTTTAGGAAGGTGTTGAGGCAGGAAGAGATTGAGGATGGGGTCTTCATGGGCCGTCTTTCCTTGTTACCAAAAACATCCTTGAACAGAACCCTCTTCTCCTTTGCTTGGGTGGTACTGGCTGGATGGTGCCTTGATCCAGTAGGTCTTGTAGCACCTTTGGGAAATGTAGTAATTGGTCTCTGGGAGGCTGTG
The DNA here is from genome assembly GCF_019279795.1 of Protopterus annectens. Taxonomy (NCBI): domain Eukaryota; kingdom Metazoa; phylum Chordata; order Ceratodontiformes; family Protopteridae; genus Protopterus; species Protopterus annectens. The sequence continues at coordinate 103,947,422 of NC_056746.1, forward strand.
GGATGCCCCTAAAGGGCAGGAGAGAATTCCATATCATGAAGTTACAAAGACATACATCTGGAGTGCTTCTCCCCGGGCTGCTGCTGAAAATTGGCTTTGTTCCAAGTCTGAGTTTCCCGGTAAACAAATGTCAAAATAAGTACCCTTTTTATGATGATGAGCACACAAGCATCTTGTGTTATGTTTTCCTAAGCTAGAAAGGAAGGGGAAAGGCGAGAGGAAAGGGGGGGATGTTTGGGGTCCAAACAGTCAGCTGGACCTTGGTCATTCTGGAAAGGGCTGTTTTTGAGGTGGCGTTTGCAGTGAAGTCCTAAGTGGCTGAGGTCTCTTGCCAGACCTTTTTGACTTAGCTGGAGGAGGCCATGACTGCCTTTCTAACAAACACTGGCTTAGAAGGATAATTCTTTTGGAATTTTGGTACAGGGGAGACCAAGATGTGTTTCAGTTCCTGCATCTCATTTCCCTTCTCATGTAAGGTTTTGGACAATTCTACAGCAGCAGGGCCAAACAGGGCTGAACTGTCTAGGGAGCATCCATGAGTTTGGATTTAATGTCCTCTGGTAGAGGCTGGAGACTCAGCCAAGCAAATCTTCTCAGGACCGAGCCTGTGGCAGCTGCGCTAGCCGAATCCTCCACAGATTGCAGCTACATTTCATGGAGTGTCGAGCCACCTGAGAGGAAGCTCCAATCAGGGATGAGGCCAAAGATTTATTCCCCATATCTGGCATATAAGAAATAATATTTGAAAGTTGGGACAAGAGTTCCAAGGTATGTTTAGTCATGTGTGTCTAACAGTTTATAGCCCTAACGTTGAGGGTAGCAGAAGTGTAATATCTTTTTTGCCCAACCTCTCCATATGTCTGCTGTTTGTCAGAGGGAACCAGCCTAGAGACTTTATCAGAAGCCATAGTGATGATAGAAGGGTCAGCAAAAGGGGCTTTGAACAAGAACTTACAGTCCTCAGGGACCTTGTAGAATCTGTCTTAGGTGTGGGAGGTTGGTAGTCAGGGGCTTTACTGGAAGATGCAAAAACATCTAAGAAAGCAGGTAGGACAATTCATAGTACCGTTATCACACATCTGAGAGCTATCCCATTTGAAATGCTCCCTCATCTTACCCAAGGTCTAACTGAAGGCAACTTCCTCCATTGGAGAGTCAGTGCCATTGGAGTCCTCCTCTGGGTAAGCACAATCCAGTGGGGAGGGGATCTGAGATGAGTAAGCTAAGTACTCACCTTCTGAAGCCCCTTCCTGACCTCTTCTGTGGAGAAGTAAACCGGGGTGTGGCTGGTACTGAAACCTCCAGAGATGGCTTAAGAGACATGAGGGCATTAAAAATATCCCATGTAAAATTTTTCCAATCCTAAAGTTGTTCAGAGGGTGGTGACAAATGCTTCATTTTTTGTTTCTTTTTAGCAAGGGGAACTAGACTTGGGGGCCAACTATAGCCTAAAGCATCTCTGTGACTGTTTCTGTGAACAGATGAGGGCGAAGTAACTTCTCCATTTGTTGTTTAGGTACTAAACAAAAATGTTGCAGCAAGGTTGGCACCATCAGCTGAAAATCTCCATTGCTACCGAACTGTTGCGAGACTACTCGTGAAGAAATAATATAGTTCTGCTCAATTTATCTACTAGGATATTAGATGTCCCAGGTATAAGATTTGCTACTAGAAAGCAGTATGAAGACATGGCCCAATGCCAAACTCTTATGGCTTCTAAGCAAAGAGGATATGAGCATGTTCTACCCTATCTGTTGATGTATCAAATCACTGGCATGTTGACAGAGTGTATGGCAGTCACATCCTTTGGTAGGAGGTCCTGAAATGCCTGCAGCATGAGGAGGACCACTCAACTCCAAGACACTGATGTGAAGCTTGGCCTCTACTGATGACCACATTCCCTGGACGGTCTTCCCTTCAAAATGCCCACCCCACATGATAAAGGAGGAGTCCATGGTCAATGTGGTTTTGGGGTCAGAAGTGTTTATCTTGAGCAACAGAACCAGATGAAATCCACCAATGATTGCGGTCTCTGCAGACCTAAGTCAGATGAACTCTGTAGTGAAGGGGCTGCAATTTTTGTGAGCACTGTAAAGCTAGTGTCCACTGTAGAATTCTCATGGGGTATCTGCCAAAGGAACCTAACTATAGAGGAAGTCATCAGACCTAAGAGAAGTACGATGAGTCAAGCATGGGATAGGTATGTTTTATCAGCTGGAGTGTTAAATATAGTACAGCTGTGCAAAATCTTAGCACAACAGTAGATGTCCTTTCCTTCACTGTTCAATATTCTTAACGTATGGGATTCTCCTGCCATGGAAGCCTGACATCAGCCAGTATACCAAAGCCTATGTTGCTTTAAGATATGGCAATCATCACACATATGCTCCTCATGAAGCACAAGGCATAAAGGTGATGTCCAGGCATACAATCTTCAGAACTAATTTCCCCAGTAAGAAAATCAGTCTAGGAAAACCTACGAGGTAACCCGTACATCCAGAAGGAGGGAGGGAGGGAATACTGCAACAGTGAATTTAAAGACATCTACTGTTATGGTAAGATTTAACACAACTGTACTATGTCCTTACATTCACTGTTGCAGTATTCTTAACATATGGGAGAGTGCCAAAGCTCAAGAAGAAATTTGGAAGCAGTAGAGCCTTTTAAGAAGCCATGAAGAATGATCTTAGCAAAACCCCCTCTAGCTCTGGCGATACTGTCCAACTTGGAGTGTTTGGTAAAAGTATGCACAGACGTCCAGGTAGCTCCTTCAAAAATAAAATTAGTATCTAAGCCCTAGAAAAAAGCACCAGAAGAAGCCACAGCTGTAGTAGAATGAGCCTTTACAGAAGAAGAAAGGCTGTTACCATGAAAAGTATAATAAAAAGAAATAGCCTTTGAGATCCAAGAAAAAAACAGTTTTCTTGGATAGAGCTAATCCCAGATCTAGGATGAAAAGAAAAACAACTGATAAAATTTTCTAATAGACTTGGTCTTATCCAAATAAGATCTGCATTGTCCATGCACATCCAAAGTATGCAGCACCCTCACTGTCAGATTGCGGAGAGGGGGAAAATAAGCAAATGAATACACTGATTAAGTGACAACTCATTAACCACCTTGGGCATACAAGAAGGATTAGTATGTAAGGGCACCCTGTCCTTATGAAATATCAAAAAAAGGAAAAAACACCATAAGGGCTTGCAACTCAGACACCCGCCTGGCAGTGGTAAGAGCTAACAAAAGGACAGCTTTCCAAGAACAATGTTGTATGGAAGCTGAAGCAGCAGGCTCAAAAGGAACCAGAGTCAACTTCTCCAAAACAAAAATAAGGTGGCGTCAGCTGCATCTTTTATACCCCTGGTGCACTGACGTCAGGGAAGAGGCGACAGCAACTGACGCTGGACCAGGACTTTGGAATTCAGGCCAACTGCGGGTAGCCTGCCAGCAGGATAACCCACGTGTAATGACTGCAACAATGAAACACGATGAACATCAGGCTTTCTGGGAGGTCTAATGTGAAGGATGCCTTTAAGGAATTGTTTAGTCTCAAATCTAGAAGCTAAAGGAGGAGATAAAGGCAGACAAGCAATGGCAGCTGATAAGTGGGCCTTAACAGAAGAACAGGTCAAACCAGCATTGAGCAACTCCTACAAATGACAGAACCAAAGGAACATCCACAGTAAGTGGCTCCAGGTTATGAGAAAGACACCAAGTAGAAAACCTCTCCCATTTGGATAAGTAGGATTTCCTAGTAGTAGGTTTCCTGGCCTCTTGCAAGACCTTCAGCACGTCCTCAAAAAACAGGTGTATATGTGTGGAATCAAAATCCTATCATCCACAGTGTTAGTTGGAGTGTACAAGTGGGGATAGATGAGAGATCCTTGTCTTGTGAGAGTAGATCCACCCTGTGAGGTAACTTGTGATGATTGCCCTTGGCTAAAAGTAGAAAGGGGAAACAACACTGTCTCGGCCAAAAGGGACACCAACAAGACTTTGGGACGACCGTCCTGTTGAATTTTGAAGAGAACTTTTGGAATGAAAGGAAGGGGAGAAAATGCATAAAGAAACATCCCCTTCCAAGAAAAAGAGAGGGTGTCCATCTTCCATACCAGAGGACCTGGGACTCTGGCACAAAACAGATGAAATTGTCTGTCAGAAGGGGAGGCAATAAACCTACTTGAAGAGTATCCCACTGGTGGACCCAGAAAGTACAGTTGTGTACACTTACTATAAATGTAGATGTTCGAGTGTATTCACTGTTGCGGTCATCACACTTGGGTTATCTGCCTGCAGGTAGACCTCAGTCAGCCCGAATACCAGAGTCTTAGTATTTCTTTGTCGGATGCTGTTGCTTCTTCCATGACATCTGTTTGTCAGGGCTATAAAACAGGCAGCCAACGCCATTACATCAGTTTTTCTTTCCCCAAATGTCAGCAGCCCCCAAATAGGGAACTAGTATATGGTGGGGAACACCACCAGTAAAAAGTAAATACCAATGCCATTAGGAATGGCCATAGAGAGGCGAGATAGAACGATAGAGAAAGCCAGGGGGCTGGAGAGAGAGAAACCAGGACTGCAACAGTGAATACACTCGAACATCTACATTTATGGTAAGTGTACACAACTGTACCATGTTCTTTGTGTTTCACTGTTGCAGTCATTACACTTAGGTTGAGTCCCAAAGCTGAGGATGGGCGGAGGCAGTGAAGAAGTGTTAGGGCTGGTTAGTAGGCCTTGCAAGACTGCTGTAGCAAATCCAGCCCTGGATTTGGAAAAGATAGGTAAGTGGTAATGCTTGAAGATGTGTACAGAACTCCAGGTTGCAGCTTCCAGAATGTCCCTAGTAGGGACTCCCCTGAAAAATGCTGTAGAGGTTGAGGTAGCCCTAGTGGAATGTGTTCTGATCCCCTGTGAGGTAGGTTTTCCATGGTGCTTGTAGCAGAAATGGATGCAGAGTGCTATCCATTTGGAAATGGTTTGCTTTGAAATGGCCTTGCCCTCTGCCCTTGTAGCAAAGCGGACTAGCAGCTGGTCAGATTTACTGAAAGGCTTAGTCCTGTCAAGGTAGAACCTGAGCTGTCTGGCATGTCCAAGAAGTGCAGGATCATTTCCCCTTTATTCTGTGGGTTAGGGAAGAAGATTGGCAAATGGATGGATTGGTTTAGAGCCACACTGGACAGCACCTTAGGCATAAAGGATGGGTTAAGTCCTGAGGGAAACCCTGTCAGCATGGAAAATAATGAAGGGTTCCACAGCCATTAGTGCCTGTAACTCAGACATTCTTCTAGCTGAAGTTATGGCTAAAAGCAATGCTGTTTTCCAAGAGAGGAATTTTAACTCTGCTGAGGCAGCAGTTTCAAAAGGGGGAAGCGTGAGCTTTTTCAGTACAAAGTTAAGGTCCCAGGCAGGGGTGGGAGCTCTCCTAGGGGTGGCCTTAAGTTGTTAGCCCCTCTCAGGAACTGTTTGATAAGAGGGCGAGAAAATAGAGATGGCTCAATATTATAATGAGCTGAGATGGCAGAGGCATGAATCTTAATGGAGGACAAGGACAGGCCTCTGTGTAGTAGCTCTGCTAGATAAATGCAGGATTAGAGGTAGGGAGGGCACTGCTGTGTCCTTTCCTTTAGACCAATTCCAAGAACAATATCTTTTCCATTATTCAGCATAGGATTTCCTAGTACTAGGCCTTCTGGCTTCAAGAATGACGTCCAGCACCTGTTTGCTGGGGGTTGCTGGTGGGGTATTCAAGGGACAAGCCAGGCTGCAAGGTATAGGGTTTGCAATTGTGGATGCAAAATTTGTCCCTCCTGCTGAGACAGCAGGGTAGGAGTCTGGTGTAGGTGCCAGGGTGGCACCATGGTCAGGCTGTGTAGCAGTGGGTACCAGTGCTGGCGCAGCCAGTCTGGGGCAATATGAATTGCCCTTTGCCTGTCCTGTTTTATCTTGAGTAGTACTCGAGAGAAGGGGCAGAGGGGGAAAGGCATAGATTGAGAGGTTTTCCCATTGGAAGGATAGGGTATCCACCCTTCCAGGCCCTGCTCTGAAGGTTCCTGGTGCAGTGCCTGCTTAACTGGTGGTTCTCGGGGGAGGCAAAGAGGTCCACTTCCAGTGTTCCTCATCTCTGGATCAGAAGGTTGAAGGTGTTGGGCTCCAATTTTCACTCATGTGGGTCTAGGAGACTTCTGCTTACGTCTGCTAGTGAATTTTGTTTGCCTGGCAGGAATTGAGCTTGCAGATGTACTTGGTTGCTCAAGGCTGTGTTCCACAGGGCCATAGCTAACCTGCAGAGTGGGTAAGAATGGGTTCCCCCCTGCTTGTTTATGTACCACATAACTGTGGTGTTGTCTGTTTTTATCAGCTGTTGTCCTGGAAGGATTAGGTATCTGAAAGTTGTCAGAGCATTCTGTACAGCTAGCTTCTCTTTTTGATTGATGTGCAGGGGAATCTGTCCTGGGCTCCAATGGCCCTGAATACATTTGCCTGCCATGTGAGTCCCCCATGCATAGTCTGATGCGTCTGTTGTCAGAGTTTGGGTGGCGATGGGCTGAGTGAAATGCAGTCCCTTGTTGTGGTTGCATGCTTCTGCCCACAAAAGGAACTCTGCCCTTAAACATGGTATGATAGGAATGACTGTTTCCAGGGTCCTGAGAATGTTGGCACCAAAGACTTTTTAAGTATCATTGAAGTTTCCTCATATACAGTCTTGCATCTGGAATTAGCAGAATACAAGAGGCCATGAACCCTAGGGCTTGCAGTATTTTTCTTGCAGATAGCTGGGTTCTGGTGGCTATTTGTTTGAAGTAGTTTGTCAGATAGACCTGTTTTTCTGAAGTTAGAAATGCCATCTGGGAAGTGTCCAAGCTTGCTCCCAGGAATACAATCTTTTGACTGGGTACCAAATGTGATTTATTTTTGTTGATGGTGTACCCCAATGAAGTGAGAATGCTTTTTACAAATGCCAGGTGCTGAAGTAGCAATTCCTGACTGTCCGCCTGAATCAGGCAGTCGTCCAAGTATTGGAAAATTTGGATATTTCTCTGCCTGCAGTATGCAATGGCTGGAGCCAGGCACTTTGTGAATACCCTGGGCGCAGTAGATAAGCCAAAGGGAAGTGCAGAGAACTGATAGTGCATACAGCCTGTCCTGAAACGTAGATATTTCCTGCATGACTCCCTTATGGGGATGTGCAGATAGGCTTCTTTTAATTCTAGCATAGGGAGAAGCTGTTGCAAGGTAAGTATCATGAATTCTGGGACCACCAGAAAGGTTTTGAGAATTGAAACATCCAGGATTGGGCACCAAGAACCCTCTTCTCTGGGCACCAGGAAAAGTTTTGAGTAGAAACCCTGACCCCTTTGTTCAACTGGAACAGGTTGAATAGCTCTGATACTAAGCCAGGAATGTACTTGCTTTTCAGCCTCTGCCCATTGGTTTGGAGGAAGGTCTGGAAACCCGCTTGGGGTTGGCAGTGAATGGAAGCAGAATTTGTACCCCTGGGATACAATGTTGAAGACCCAACGGTCCTGAGGAATGGACATCCAGTTTTTTGCATGATGGGCAAGTTAGGGGCACAAGCAGTTGGTCAGGGGCAGGGAAGCTGAACTGAGAAGTCATTGTGAACTTTTTCCATAGGGGGCGGCTTACCAATCCCTGGTTTTGGGGTGGGGGCACACCATTGTTTAGATCTCTGCTTAACCTGAGACTGTAGTCTGGGTGGCCTGCTTTCCCTGGGTCTTGGGCTGGAAAGAACCAGTTTTTTGAAGGCCAATGCCTACTGAATCTAGGTGGTTGCACTTGTAAGAATTATTGAACAGTTTACATAGATTTAGCTTTTTCTTCCATCTTTTTAAGAACTACTGCTTTGGTGCCAAACAAACGGTCCTTATTTAAAGGAGCATCTAGTAATTTGGATTTGACATGATCTGGCAAGGTTTGTTCCTTCAGCCAAGCATACCTTCTCAATACAGAACCAGTGACTTCAGCCCTGCAGGATGCTTCTAGTGCATCAAAGCCACACTGCAAAGTATGATTAGTAACTTGGTTTGCAGAATGCATTAGCTCTTGTAAATCTTTATTGTCTGCACAAACTGGAAATACCATTTTTTGTTTAATTAGTTTCATAATATGTTGCTGGTACTTCAACATGTGAAACTGGCAATTCAATGCCCTGATGGCAAGAGTTGCAGAGGTATATACCTTCTTATCCCATCTGTCTAAAGCACTGGAATCCCTGTCAGAAGGGGTAGGATTTTTGGCTGTAGTAGCCTTAATACCTTTAGATCCCTGGGAAATGGTCACTGGATCAGCAGTAGGATTCTTGAAAAGAAACTTGTGGGAATCAGGTACTCTGTAGTACCTGTCAGGTTTCCTAGGGGGCGAGGGTAATGTATCTGGAGTAAGACTGGATTCCAATAAGACATCATCTACAACATCCAGGACAGGGGGTATAGCTAGAGGCCTGTGATGAGGCAACTCTAAAAATTTCCTGAGATTCTTTTGGGACTGAGGGTAGTCTTGGCATTCCCAGTGGAAATGCTCTCTTAAAGTATGCAAGGTTTCACCAAAAGAAAAATCCTCTGGCAGGGAGGCAGAGGGAATGGATTCCTCTGCATCTGAATCCTCATAGGCCGAGAAGGGCATGTCCTGATAATCAGAAGGGTCGGAGTCATCGAACTCCTGGTCTGTAGAATCAGAAGGAAAATCGATTCTTTGTTTCTTAGCAGGGGAAGGCTGGCTTCCCCTAATTAGGGTAAATAAGGTCTTCAGCCATCCTATGTATTTGGTTTTGTGGCACGGGAGCTTGAGGATGCACTTTGGTAGTCTGTTTTCTAGGCGTAGAGCGTACTCTGGGCCTAAGAAACTGGGTAGTTTTGGCTAAAAAAAAAGTCGGATTGATTCAAACACTGGTAGGATGGAATACACCCACAGAAGCCAGTGCCTGCTCAGTGGCTCCGGACCCATCCAAGGTAGAGACGTCCACAGGTTCCAGAGCTGAAGAAGCATCCCTCGGCATACCAGACTCTGAATGGGTCTCAGCAGAGGCCTGTGAATCCATAGAAGCGGGCATCAGAGGCTGCAAAAGCACCTCACTGATTACAGTCAGACTGGTGACTAGCTTAACGGAAGCATCGTCAGCAGTTTTGGACCTATGTGGTCTGTCTCTGTCTTTATCGTTACATTTTTTTCTGAAGATCAGTAGTCGGATGGCTTATCGAAGCCATTTTGGAATATGGAGAATGAGCAGAAAAGAATTTAGTGACAAAGATAGCCCAACGACTAATGTTTTGGGTGTTAAGGCACAAAACTGACAGCGAGGGACGTCGTGGTCTGGGCCTGGACAGTTGACGCAGTAAGAATGAAAATCTCTGAGAAGTATTTGTGTTCCACAGGCAGGACAATTGTTAACTTTTTCTGACATCGAATAGAGCAAGAAAAAAGGATCCCCAATGGGGTATTTAGCTTTAGAAGACTTCAGGATTATAAACTCGAAAATGAAAATTTCAGGTAGCGGCCAACCGGCACTTGCAAACTGCTTCTGCTTCGGGCTCCTCCTCGGCAAGAAAGACTGATGTAATGGCGTTGGCTGCCTGTTTTATACCCCTGACGACCTGACGTCATGGAAGAAGCGACAGCATCCGACGCAGAAATTCTGGTATTCAGGCTGACTGAGGGCTACCTGCAGGCAGATAACCCAAGTGTGATGACTGCAACAGTGAAACACGAAGAACATACACATCTCTGTGAATCATCCATTCATGGGTTTGAGTTAAGGACCTGCTCAGAGTGCCTGCCACAACGTTTTTACCTTAATGGATGTAAACTGCCTGAAGTGTCATATTTGACAGCAAGATCCCATAACAGGAGAGCCAACTGGCTAAGAAGGTAAGATCTAGTTCCTCCCTGTTTATATATTACATCACTGTGGTATTGTCTGTGAATACCTTGAGAGGCCCTGGAGAGAAAAAGAGAATGAAAAAGCCTAAAGAGCCAGCATAAGAGCTCTCATCTCTCTGACACTGATGTGCTTCTTCTGCTGAAGAGGTGAACACACCCCAGGTACCTTTAGGGAGCTAAAAGCTGCTCCCCGTCCTACTTCTGAAGCTTCTGTGAATGATTCCTGAGGGAAGAGGGGAAAAAAAAGGGAGCCCTGTATTTACAGGCAACTGTTGGATCCACCAGTGAAGTTCCTTTTTGAGACAGGGATAGCTGAATGGGGGACAGCCACTGTTATCCCTCTACACAAAGGTGGAGCGTCCACAGACCCAGGCAATTATAGGCCCATTAGCCTAACTAGCCTGATATGCAAAGCCATGGAACGCATTATCACAGACCTTATAAACAAGGACACTGGCAACCTCCAAACGCTTGACCCCACACAGTTTGGTTTTGTCAAAGGGAGATCATGCCTGTTAAACTTGGTTGACGTCTTCAAAACAGTCACCAAAGTCATGGACGAGGGGGAAAACTGTGCACACCGCCCACCTTGACCTAGCCAAAGCCTTTAACACTATTCCCCACTTTGGCATAATAGATACATTTCCCCAGCTAGGCATCAACCTGTATGTTACCAGATGGGTAGCTAACTGGCTCACTGATAGAACCCACTCAGTCAAAGTAGGGGAATCCAGCTCTAGTAGTAGACCCGTAATGAGTGGGGTACCCCAAGGATGTCTTGGGGCCTCTACTGTTTGGGATATACTTTTCTGAGGTACAAGCCAAAATCAGTGGTCTGTGGATGACCACGTGTGCAGATGACTGCAAGCTGGGCATGGTCTTAAATTCCCCTAGTGATGTGAACATCTTCCAAAAGGGTCTTACCCAAACTAAGCATGGCCTCAAACTGAATGCCAAGAAATGCATCATTATCCCCTTTGGGGAAAATGGTATCCCCACTAATTATCACATTAACAACAATGTACTAAGCACGAGCAATCAGTTATGAGGGACTTGGGCACCCAGGTTGATGGCAATCTCACTTTTAACCACCGTGTTGCCTCTATTGTACAGAAGGTTTTCTACATGGCCCACCTCATAAATAAGGGTATTTCATCCAGGAACAAGGAGGTCATAACATCCCTGTACTCCTCTCTTATCAGACCCATTACAGAGTACAATGCCACTCTTTGGCATGTACCTTGCAAAGCACATGCAGTAGTTGGAAAGACCACAGAGGTTCCTGACCAGGAAAATCCAGGGTATCAAACACCTATCCTATATAGACAGGCTAAAAGCCCTGTCCCTCTACTCAGTCTCATAGACTGCTCAGAGGTGACCTGTATCTGGCATACAAGGCCATCTCAGACCCAGCCTTGATGGAGTTGCTGCATATCCGTAAGACAAACTCCACTCAAGCAACCCGCATGCAAGGCCTTAACATGGTCTGTGACATTAACAAAACTTGTTGGCAGGATAAATGTGCCCCAAAGACTCCCGCATTTGTGGAATAGACTCCCTTCTCCATGTCATGCAGAGAAAATTTCTAGCCCACTTTAAGAAGAACATGGATGACTGGATGGGAAACAAAGTACACCCCTGGGATTCCACCTGTGTCTTGCTGGTCAGGGGAAACTGGTGCTGACTTTGAGGCAACATGGGCAAAATTCTTGTCTAGGCTTACAAGGGCCTCCAGGCCAATAGCCTAATATCATCCTATGAACTTACAAGGAGAGGAAAGAATAGTTGGGTAAAATCTTACCATAACCATAGATGTCCTTCTCTTTCATGTTGCAGTATACAAAACCATTGGAGTTGTCCTCTGTTTTGCTACCCGAATGTCTGGCCAGTACACAAAAGTCACTGCTAGGTACATGGTTTGCCTGACATTGGCCATAGGAAGCATGGGTCATAAATGGGACGTCAACACGTACCTTTCCTCAGAAATGAATGCTCCAGTCAGATCCCAGTCCCAAGATAGCTGTACAAGTCCTGTGTCATCCAATAAGGGATTATTTATTTGAATATGTATATAAATAAGGGGTATGAGGAAGGGATGGAATACTGCAACATGGAAGAGAAGGACATCTATGGTTATGGCAAGATTTTACACAATTATTCTATGTCCTTCTATTCTCATGTTGCAGTATTCAAAACCCTTGGTGAGTGCTAAAGCTCAAAGGGAAGAAGAACAGGGTGCTATGGAACTGTTTTCCAAGAAACCATGCAGGACTGCCCTAGCAAATCCTGCTCTAGACCCGGAGATGTGGTCCAGTTTGCAGTGTTTAGTGAAGATATGGACAGATGTCCAGGTGGCTGCCTCTAGAATGCAAGAAATGTCCAGTCCTTTGAAGAAGGCTCCAGATGAAGGCATGGCTCTAGTGGAGTGGGCTTTAATTTTTGGGGTAAGATGCCATGATAGGTGTAACAAAATGATATGGCCCTGGAAATCTAGGCAGAAATGGTCTGTTTTTTCACCACTGTTCTCAGAGCTCTGGGATGAAAGGAAACAATTGCTCTGATCTAAGGGAATTGGTCTTGTCAAGGTAGAAACGGAGTTGTCTGTGAAAATCAAGAGAATGCAAGATTCTGTCATTGTCATTCTAGGGATGTGAAACGAAGGTGAATACATTGGTTCAAAGACAGCTCATTGACCACCTTGGGCATGAACGATGGGTTGGTCCTCAGAGTCACTGTATCCTTCTGGAAGAGGAGAAAAGGAGGTTTTGCCATGCGGGCCTGGAGCTCCGACACTCTTCTTCTGGCTGTTGTCAGGGCCACCAGGAACACAGTTTTCCCCAAGTGCAATGTTTCAAAGTGGAGGCTTTATATGCTGGTTCAAAAAGACAACAGTGAGCTTCTCTAAGACATAGTTCAGGTTCCATGGAAGTGGAACTGGCCTCCTGGGGGACCTGAGGTGAGGCCGCCCTTAAGTATTAACTTTACTGGGAGTCAGGAGGTAAGAAGTGGGTCAAGAGACAGACAAGCCAAAATAGTAGCTAAGTGGGCCTTAACCAAAGAAAATGCCAATCCTGCTTGCAACAATTTACACAGACAGGAGAGCACTATCAGGACCTCACCTTGAAATGGGTCAAGCTGTCTTTGTAAACTAACCAAATGGAGAACCTTTTCTATTTAGATATATAAGATCTCCTAGTATTGGGTTTCCTGGCCTCTTGCAAGACTTTAAGCACATCCTCGGTATAAAGGTGTCTGAAAGGGATCAAAATTCTATCACCCACACAGGTTCAGAGACTCTAGGGGGGATGGATTAGGGACCCCTTATCCTGTGTGAGAAGGTCCACTCTGAGGTAACTTGTGATGACTTCCCCTGGCAAAATGCAGAAGGAGGGGGAACCAATGCTGTCTTGGCCAAAAGGGAGTCACCAACAAGATTTTTGGTTTGTCCTGCTGGATTTTCAGTAGGACGTTTTGTAGGATTGGGAAGGGGGGGATGTATAAAGAAACACCCCCTTCCATGAGATAGAGAAGGCATCTGTTGCCCTTGCTAGGGGGCTGGATACACTGGTACAAAAGAGTGGAAGTTGTCTGTTCAGAGGGAAGGCAAACAGATCTATTTGTGGTGTACCCCACTTGTGGATTATGCCCAAAAACACATCCCGGTGTAGCATCCATTCATGGAATTGTGACATGGACCTGTTCACGGTGTCTGCCCGAGTGTTCTGAGCTGAAGGAATGTAGACTGCGCCTGTAGGGTGAACTCCATGCTGGGCTGCCAATTCACAGGCATGGAGTGCAAGTCTGCATAGCAAATAAGATTTTGTTCCCCCGTTTGTTTACATACCAGAGAACTGTAGTGTTGTCTGTGAACAACTTCGAGGGGCCTTGCTTCAGGGTGTGTTGGCAGACCCTCAAGGCAAATATGATTACTCTCATTTCTCTGATGTTGATTTGTTCCCACTTTAAGGTGTCTGTCCAGGTGCCTTGGACCTTCAAGCTGCACAAAGCAGCTCCACAGCCCAGGTCTGAGGCACCCGTTTAAGTTTCCTGGACTGGTGTGAGGGGCTGTAAAGGAAGCCTGGGTTGAGGAAATGTGGTCCAACCACCAAAGGATCTCTTTCCTTAGACGTGGAAGGAAGGGAATGTTGTGGTCCAAGGTGTGGGAGTGTTGGGTCCATGTGGACCTCAGGTATCTCTGAAGCTCTCATGTGGAATCTTGCCAATGGCAACATGAGTACAGTGGAGGCCATGTGACCCAGGAGTCTGAGATATTGTCTAGCTGTCATAGTAGTGGTGTGGAGGACAGACAGTAGATATAGCTTCAGGAATGCCTTCATAACATCTGTCCTTATTATGCACCCCAGAAAAACTCAGTTCTGGGAGGTGTTGAGATTGGACTTGGGTTAACTTATGTCGAAACTCAGTGACTGTAGGACAGAAATTACTTAAGTGGAGTTGGAGGTGTAGGGAACTGGAGCAGTCTACCTGGATTAGGAGGTCGTCCAGGTATGGAAAAATCTGAATCCCTTATACCCTCCAATAGGCTATCACAGGAGCCAGACACTTGGTGAATACCGTCAGAGCAGTAGATAGTCCAAAGGGCAAGGCAGAAAACTGAAAATGAGAAGAGCCCACAGAAATTCGTAAGTATTTCTGTAGTTGGGTCTTGTAGGGATATGGAGATATGCATCCTTTATGTCCAATGTGTCCAGAAATGCCTGAGGTATTAACGGTGGGAAGAGAGTCTGTAGAGTAAGCATGTGGAAAGTGTGTACTTGTAGGAAAAGGTTGAGGTGGGAAAAATCCAGGATAGGCCATCTTTCCTTGAGACTAGGAAATGTTGGAGTAAAAGCCCTTTACCTTTTCTGACACAGGGATAGGATGGATAGTCCTGTGAGATAGGAGGCTGTCTAAGACTGTCTGGAAAAGGGGTAGCTGGTCTTTGGGTGGGTGTAGGATGCCTCTTAAGGAGGGAGGAGTGATCCAGGACATGAAACAACTTTTCTATAATGGTGAAGACCCACTTGTCTGAGGTAATGTTTTGCCAGTCTGGAAGACAGTGAGAGAGTTTTAGGGATAGGGAAATGGAATCTGGAGGGAGTGGGAGACTGAAGTTTCTAAGCTGGGGTCTGAGCAGGCCTGGAAGGAGGCTGCTGCTTCTTGGTGCTCTTTTTGCTCCTAGAACAAGGGGTGGAAACAGAATGTTTCCTAATGAACTAAGTCTTACTGGCATAATTCCTGTGAAATTTAGGGATTGGGGACACTAACAAATGTTTTAAGTCTTGTAATTTCTTCCCCTTTTGTTGGAGGGTTTCAAAGAACTCTGCTAATTTAGCTCCAAAAGGGGCAGAATTGTCCAGGGGTACATCTAGAAGTTTAGCCCTTACATCATCAGGTAAGGGTTGTAGTCTTAGTTATGAATACCTTCTAAGGACAGAAGCAGAAGCTGTAAATCTGGCCGAGGCTTCTGCAGTATCACAGCTGCATCTGACTGAATGTCTCCTCACTTGACAAGGATATGAAGCGAGAAATCTGTACCTTAGAAGGCGACTCTGGTAGATTTATTTTTATTTTTTTATTTTACATTTGTTAATCGGGAATGTCCGACTGGATACCGATCCATTTTCAGCAGAGGCCCAGGGAGAAAAGCTCCAAACATGTGTAAGTATAAATACAGTGAAATTATTACAGCGAATTATCATAAAATCAACATTTGTTTAACAATATATACATACACAAGTTCACAACTTTCTCAAATACACACAGGAAATATTTGGAAATTATTAGCTGAGTAGGAAATCGACATTACATCCAATGTGGGAGAAACACATACAGTTTGTAGTGGTTAACATATATGGCTGAGACAAGATGTCATCCTTACTTTAATTCTTTCCAGTAGGTGAGAGACATTCAAAATGCTAACAGTTAGAGGATCAGAGTTTCATTCCTGTAATAAGGTTATCATTTATAGTTGATGTTTCAATGGGGGCTAGTCAGGGTTTGTACAGGGACAAAACCAATGCATTTCTAGGTGTTTCTTAAGGGATACCTTGAATTGGGATAAGGAGGGAACTGTAGTAAGTTTTGCAGGAAGTAAGTTCCAGATTTTACTGGCAGAGTTGGAGAATAGTGATTCACCAACTGAATTGTTGGCTTTAACAGTTTGTACTAGCATTCTGTTGGAAGAGCAGAGGGCTTTTAGGTTACTGTAGGGGGTGATCATATTTTTCAGTATGGGAGTATTGTCTGGTTGGTAAAGAATTTTGTGAATGACTATAAGTTGGTTATACTGAAGTTGATAGGGTAGTTCTAGCCAGTCCAACGATTTAAGGTTTTTACAGTGATGGGTTATATAAGCTGATCCTGCAGCAAATCTGACATGTAGCAGTTAGTAAATTTATTGAGATCTGGCTTTGCTTAGGTTTATGAAGATGGGTGAGGCATAAAGAAGGGTTGATAAGCAAATGTGTGTGGGCAATAACAGTCCTAGCAGCTGGGGTTAGGAATGGTTTAATCTTGTTTAAAGAGCCTAGTTTTTTATTAACTGTTTTAATAGTTTTGTCTATGTGAGCATCAAACTTAAGGTTGTTGTCAGTGATTACTCCCAGTAATTTAGTACAAGGTTCTGGGGAAATTATGGTGCCACTGTTAGATGTTATGGTGAGAGGTGGTAAGGGGACCTTGCGGGTGGGGGAGAAGAGTAACAGTTTGGTTTTATTGGGGTTTAATAGTAGACAGGGACCAGTGAGCCAGTTCTCTACTTTGTTGAAAGTGGTTTGGGATAAAGATTGCAAGTCTGTGGGGGAGGTGGCAGAGCAGACTAGGGTGGAGTCATCTGCATATTGAATACATGTTGCATCTGGGATGACTTTGTGCAGGTCATTAATGAAGATGGAGAACAGCAGGGGGCCTAATATAGATCCCTGGGGGACTCCAAGGGTGACTGGTAAAATGGAAGATAGGTTATCTTTCCATAGTAGAGCTTGTTGTCTGCCACTTATAGAACAATGAAACCAGCTGACTGCTGGGTTATCTATGGAGAGTGATTTTAGTGTCTCTAAGAGTAACTGGTGGTTTACCAGATCAAATGCCTTGGATAGGTCTAGGAAGAGGGCTGAAGAGAGCTTGTTGTCATTATGGTTTTGATTTATCGTGCAAGAGAAGGGCTGAGGTTATACTATGGCAAGGTCTAAATCCATGCTGGGAGGGGGCTAGGAGAGTGTTCTGATTGAGATAAGCTAGAAATTGCTTATGGATACATTTTTCCATTATCTTAGCTAAGGGAGACAAGATGGCTATAGGCCTGTAATTTGAAAATTCAGTGGAATTTTCCCCTTTATGAAGAGGAATGATGTGGGAGATTTTCCAGATGGAGGGGATATAAGCTTTGAGAATAGTTCTATTAATTAAGATTGAAATGGGGTTTGCTATTTCATTAGGGGCTTTTTGGAGATACTCTGCGGGTAGTAGGTCTACTGAAAGGGTGGTGGGTTTCAGTTTTTTTAAGTAGGGACTTAATAAAAGATGTTGGTACTGGATCAAACTTGAAGGGGGTGTTGTTATGGGGTGCATTATTGGTGGTACTTGGGGTATTGGGAGATAGTCTGTTGGCAAGGGATTGCACGGTTTCTGTAAAGAAAGTGTTAAAGGTGTTAGCAACAATTCTAGGAGGTTTTTGGAGGGTAGTCGCGGGGGTAGGGGTAGATGACTGACCTGGGAGGAGAAGTTTATTTATACCTGACCAGAATTTTTGTGGATGATTTTGGTGCTTTTGTTGCAGATTATAGTAGTAGCTTTTTTGTCTAGCATAATGGATTTTTGTATCATTTCTCAACTGTTTATATATGAGAAGGTCTTTCAGGGATTTAGTGGTTCTCCAAAAGGTCCACGCTTTATTTCTGTTATTAATTTTTTGTCTTGTATCATTGGTCAGCCATAGTGATAATTTATTAATGGTTCTGATAGTATGTTTGGGAGCATGGTTATGCAGGATAGCAAGAAATTTAGAGTAAAAGTGTGAGACTGCTTCATCTAGTAGTAGTAGTTTTAGGTCAGTCCAATCACCCAAGATTGTGCTAGACAGTCAAGAGGAGAAGGTTAACACTCGCACTACATCTCAAGCAACACATAGCTTTTCTAAACCCACACCACCCACACATAGCAACACTAAATCCAGATATGTGGAGGCCCTTAACTGTAACCTGCCCAAGCAACAAGGACCTCCGAAGCTGAAACGCAAACAAACACCAGTCACAACCAAAGTGTCACACAGCTCACAACACCAGTGTACCACCCAGCAACAGCCCCTAAGGCAAGACAATGTACCTAACACTTTAGTCATAGGTGATTCTACAGTCAGACACACTGATGTCCCACTCACCAGGCTGAAAAAGGAGAAAATTACAGTCAGCTGCCTGTAGGGTGCCAGGATCGACCACATAACACATGCACTCAAGTCACTCCACAACAAGTACAAATATGACTCTGTCACTGTCCATGTTAGTGTGAATGACCCGAGATGTACCTCCCTGGACTACATGAAAAGAGACATGAAAGAGATCTCGGATAATGTGGCCCAGGCAGGTATGACCCTAGCCCTGAATAGCATTCTGTCTTCACCCAGAATTATACCACAATACAAGAACAAAATGATTGACTTCAACAATTGGCTAAGCTTCTGGTGTCATTCAAAGGGGATCCAGTATCTGCCTGGGATGATATGATCGACAGACCACAATGATTTGCCAGAGATGGTCTGCACCTGTCGCCCCTGGAATTCAGGTTACTGGCTAAGGCTCTTGCCACCCCTATAGTGCCTTTTTTAGGCAAAGTTCAAAGGACAAAACCACTACCATAACAGGCACAAGCATGCAAAATCTGAAGGTAATGCTACTCAATGCTAGAATTCTAAACCTCAAAATGCACTCTCTCGAGGCACTCCTAAAAATGGAGAACATCGATATCTGTGCAGTAACTGAGACCTGGTTCAAGGCTCCAGAGAGCACCACTGCAACACCAAGCTACAACCTCTTACCACACGTTTCGGCCATCAAACCAGGATCGAAACGCAAAAGATGGAGGAGTGTCCATATTCACCAAGGATATTCACACCACCAGGCTAGTTGCCCAACACAATGTGTCTGAAATTCTCCAGGTGCAACTAACACTAGTTAAGACTGCAATCCAAATTGTAGCTTGCTACAGATCCCCCACCATGCCCCAAGATTCTCACTATACCTTTCTAAACATACTGGAAAATATTAAGATACAACCAAACACCCTAATACTGGGTGACTTCAACTACCCTGCCATTAACTGGGAAAACTACTCATGTACCAACACCTTTGCCCAACGGTTCTTGGAATTCATAAATTCCAACTCCCTCGAGCAACTAATCCATTGTCCCACCAGGGACTCCAATATCCTAGACCTGGTCATTACCAACATGGGAAATCAATGCTACACGCCTATGGTCACCCCCTCGTTGGTCAGGTCAGACCATAAGCTAATCACCCTTAACATCCACATCCCACCCCCACCCCCTAGTAAGGAAACCTCCATAACAAATCTACTCCAAAGCCAACTTCATGCTACTCAAGTCAGAAGTGACAAACTTCATGACACCCATGCAGACGGGAACTGAAAGTTCAACTGCTGAGTCGTACACTAAGGCACTGTAAGAGCACATCCACTCATCCATGAATCGTGACATCCCAAATAGAACCAAGATGCTCTCCTCCAAAAAAAATGAAGCCAATATGGTGGTCCCCTGCCATAAACAAACTTTACAACAAAAGGAAGAAACTGTTGCAGAAAAGAGGAAAATCCCAGGATGCAAAAAACCTCCCTTACCAGCCTCAGTAAGAAGCTGAACTACCTCATAAAATCCCCCAAAGCTAGTTACGAAAATAAAAATTGCCAAAGATTCCAAAGACAACCACAAGGCATTTTATAAATATGTCAAGAATCTAAATGGCAATGCTCAGATCTGCTCTGAGCTACAACAGAAAGTACAGTTGTGTACCTACCATAAATGTAGATGTTCGAGTGTATTCACTGTTGCAGTCATTACAATTGGGTTATCCTGCTGGCAGGCTACCCGCAGTTGGCCTGAATTCCAAAGTCCTGGTCCGGCGTCGGATGCTGTCGCCTCCTCCCTGACGTCAGTGCACCAGGGGTATAAAAGATGCAGCCGACACCATTTTCTTCAGTTTTTCTTGCCCCAGATGTCAGATGCCCCCAAAAGGGTAGGCTAATTTATGCCAATAAACATGCATGCAGTAAAGTAAAACTCTGCCTTCATCTATAAGCAAATACACCACATAGGTTGTATAGAATAGAGAAGTACAGATAAGGCCAAGCAAAGGAAAGGGGGATGGTGGGTGGGTAACCTGGACTGCAACAGTGAACACACTCGAACATCTACATTTATGGTAGGTACACAACTGTACTATGTTCATCGTGTTTCACTGTTGCAGTCATTACAATTGGGTAGACTCCCAAAGCTAAGGTTGGGTGGCTGGGGCTAAATAGGATTAGGAGAGGCTATGAGGCCCTGCAGAACTGCAGTGACAAAGCCTGCTCTAGATTTAGAGTAGAGAGGTAAGTGATAGTGCTTAATAAAAGTATGCACTGAACTCCAAGTTGCAGCTTCTAAGATGTCTTTGGTTGGTACTCCTCTGAGGAAGGCTGCTGAAGTGACTGCTGCTCTGGTTGAATGTGGCCTAATGCCCTTAGGCACCGATTTGCCATGCTGTGAATAGCAGAAACGAATGCAGTGGCCTATCCATTGTGAAATAGTCTGCTTTGAGATAGCCTTTCCTTGTGATCCTGCAGCATATGCCACTAGAAGTTGTTCAGTCTTTCTGAAGGCTTTGGTTCTATCCAAGTAGAAGCATAGCTGCCTGTGAATGTCCAAAGAATGCAGAAGGCTCTCACCCTTATTCTGTGGGTTTGGATAAAAGGTAAGCAAATTAATTGTTTGATTCAGGGCCACACTGGACACTACCTTAGGCATAAATGTCGGGTTTGTCCTCAGAGAAACCCTGTCCTGATGGAAAATGATAAAGGGCTCCACAGCCATGAGTGCCTGTAACTCTGAGACTCGTCTTGCAGAGGTTATTGCTAGGAGCAGAGCTGTTTTCCAAGATAAGAATGTTATATCCGCTGTAGAGGCTGGCTCAAAAGGAGATAGTGTGAGTTTTTCCAAGACATAATTTGGGTCCCATGCAGGTACTGGCACTCTCCTTGGAGGTCTTATGTTTTTGGCCCCTCTGAGGTACTGCCTTAGTAATGGATGAGAAGATAGAGGTGGTTCTGTATTGTAGTGAGCTGAAATGGCAGAGGCTTGAATCTTAATTGAGGAAAGGGATAGGCCTTTGTCCAGCATCTCAGTTAAGTATTGTAAAATCTGAGGAATATTTGGTACAATCGTGTCAATTCCTTGTGCCTGGTTCCAAGCACAGAATCTCTTCCCCTTTTCTGCATAAGATTTCCTGGTGCTAGGCCTCCTGAACTCCAAAATAACATCCATCACTGCTTTAGACAGAGGTGTGTTTTGAATGGTTACATTATCCGCCATGCTGCCAGGTTTAAGGTCCTGAGATGGCTGTGCAGGATCTGACTGTTTTGTTGGGTCAATAAGTGAGGAATGTGAGGCAATGTCCAGGCTGGGCATTGAGACAAGTTCTTTAGGATTGGGTACCAGTGCTGGCAGGGCCAGTCTGGGGCAATCAGTATAATTTTTGGCTTCTCTTGTCTGATCTTTAGGAGTACTTTGGGGAGGAGAGGCCAGTAGGGGAAAGGCATATCCTGTTAAGTTTTTCCAGCTGAAAGATAGAGCATCCACTTTCCATGCTAGCTTGTGATAAGTCCTTGTGCAGAATTTCTGTAGTTGGCAGTTGTGAGGCAAGGCAAACAGGTCTAAGTCCGGGCATCCCCAGTTCCTTGTTATCATGCTGAAGACTTGTGGATCCAATTTCCACTCGTGGGGATCCATTAGGTTTCTGCTTAGTTCGTCTGCCAGAGAATTTATCCTTCCTGGCAGGTATTGTGCTTGCAGATGTACTTGGCAAGTCAATGCTGTGTCCCACAAAGTCATGGCTAGTCTGCAGAGGGGGTAGGAATGTGTGCCTCCCTGCTTGTTTATGTACCACATGACTGTAGTATTGTCCGTCTTTATCAATAGCTGTCCTGGATGAAGTAGATCCTTGAAGGCTGTCAGGGCATTTTGAACAGCTAGCATCTCTTTTTGATTGATATGTAGATGCATTTGGCTTGCGGACCATGTGCCTTGAATACATCTTCCTGCCATATGGGCCCCCCAAGCATAATCTGATGCATCTGTTGTTAATGTCTGCCTGGCTGTGGGTAAAGTGAAAGGCTGCGGATGGCCAAAACTCCTCACTCTGCTGTTAAAAAAGCTTCGAACAAATGCAGACAGCAAGTTCAAATAGTTCTTCAAGCTAAGTCAAAAAATATAGTTGAAATCCACACCAAATAACCAGCTGATGTTAGTAAAAAACGTGTTTTAATCCACACAACGAAAAGACAAATCCAGCCACAAGCGCTTTCGCCCGTTTGTAACGGGCTTTTTCAAGTGTACTCATTTGCGCACAACCCAATGCTTATATATTTTTTAGATAAAACCTTAATTGGATTAATACATTGGATTGTTTAAACAATTAAACAGTTAAACAATTGCAAATTAATTAAAATAAATTATACGTGGTAGCTTTGACAAAGATGCTATTCAAGTCAATGGAAACCAAGTATAACATCAATACATTGCACCCTGATTTAAAGACATGCTAAATTCTTTTCAATAGTTAATACAAGAATGCCAATCCACCCCATAAAATTTGAAATAACAGGCACAAATGCTTGGAAAACTTCAACCCAAATTAAACCAACAATGCAGATGGATGTAAGGCGACAGCCAATTAAACTCGAATACACCTTTCAGTCCTGAACTAATGGCGATGGTGCTACTGCCCCTAAACTATGTACCGTCAGTTTAAATCAAATTGAGTACTTTGTATATAAAATGTGAAATGCATATGAACAATATGCATCAAAAATCCATATAAAAATATATATATAAAAATGTAAAAATACGTAACTGGCATAGCTATATGTGTTCTATCGGAAACTTAATTAGATGAAATACAAACTTTACAAATATATTCAACTTATTAAAATTGAAAATGTGTATATTATATAACCTGCTGAATAAATAGTTGAACTTCAAAAATTGTGACAACATGTTACAAATATTTTGTAAATAAATAATAAAAATGCTAGTAATTATTTTTAACATACTGAAATGTTAAAATATTTATCTGCTTGTATAAATATATAATAAATAAATAATTAATTAATTAAATAATCAATTTATTAATTTAATATATTTTATAAAAACTTGCTATATAACCTAGTTGCTAAATTAATAAATAAATAATCCATCAATTGAATTTTAAATGCCCACAGAGATGCACATGCCGTAACTGTAAAATGTTAAAAATGTTAAAATATAAATTATAATTTATTACTTTTGGCTTTAAGAATACAAGTTAAACTGGTTCCCTCATTCAAGCCTGGACCCCTTGTTGCATCCAACTTTAATTGCCACATCAATTCTTTGATGTTTAAAGTAGTCTGCCAGTCTCCTCCTCTCATATCAACAAGCACCCTATCTAGAAAAAAGAAGCGAATGGACATGTTAACACAATTCAAAATAAATGGGAAACACAATTTATTCACACAACTCAATGGAGTAAATACATCAGTTTTTATAATAGATTTTTAGACGACATTTGCATTTTATGGTCAGGTTCTGAGCAGGAATTTTTTAATTTTATGGACTATCTGTCAAAGACTACTGATTTTTTGCGTTTTACTTATGAAATAAATGACCGGTCTCTACACTATTTGGACATCAAGCTCACTAAGAATCTAAATAATGTTGGCTTTGTTTCACAAATTTTCAGAAAAGATACACATTGTAATTCTTTTTTGCATTTTGATAGTGGGCATCCCTTACACATAAAAAAGGGCATTATCAAGGGGAAATTGGTGCGAGCCTCTAGAATGTGTAGTACTTATGATTTATTTTTAGAAGAAGTGGAGTTCTTGAGGTGCTCATTTTTAAACAGAGGGTATTCTGCTGAATTTTTTCAGGTTATCTTAAATGAAATTTTAGAGAAAAGGGACCAGCAGTTCCCCCCATTATTGGGTGCTAAAACAATTATTTCAAAGGTGCAGCAGACTTCAGAACATAATCCAACTAAGAATTTTATATACACATATTCACAGGACACAGACTTTATTGAAAACACAATGAGAAATCTTTGGCCCATTGTATTTTTACAAGATGAATTCACAAATATTTTTCCAAATAAAATTTCTTTTGTCAGGAAAAGAGGTATGAATTTGAAGGGCATTTTTGAGGAAAAAGCTGGTTCCAACCATAACTCCCAAATGCATGTCACTGCTAAGAAGAAAGGTACTTATTCATGTGGTAGATGCCACCAATGTTCATTTATTATTAATACTAGTCAAGTTACCATTCCCTCCCAAAACATTACTATTGCATCCAAAGAACTCTTTTCCTGTAACTCATCTGGGGTAGTATACCTGGGTATTTGTCAAAGCTGCCCATCATTTTATGTGGGCAAAACAGAAAGGGAGTTGAAACGTAGGATATATGAACACATGAATGATGTTAAAACAAAAAAGGAGACAAATGCTTTTTTTAAGCACTCATTGAATTGTGTTAACATGTCCATGTCTAGATAGGGTGCTTGTTGATATGAGAGGAGGAGACTGGCAGACTACTTTAAACATCAAAGAATTGATGTGGCAATTAAAGTTGGATGCAACAAGGGGTCCAGGCTTGAATGAGGGAACCAGTTTAACTTGTATTCTTAAAGCCAAAAGTAATAAATTATAATTTATATTTTAACATTTTTAACATTTTACAGTTACAGCATGTGCATCTCTGTGGGAACCAGTTTAACTTGTATTCTTAAAGCCAAAAGTAATAAATTATAATTTATATTTTAACATTTTTAACATTTTACAGTTACAGCATGTGCATCTCTGTGGGCATTTAAAATTCAATTGATTGATTATTTATTTATTAATTTAGCAACTAGGTTATATAGCAAGTTTTTTATAAAATATATTAAATTAATAAATTGATTATTTAATTAATTATTTATTTATTATATATTTATACAAGCAGATAAATATTTTAACATTTCAGTATGTTAAAAATAATTACTAGCATTTTTATTATTTATTTACAAAATATTTGTAACATGTTGTCACAATTTTTGAAGTTCAACTATTTATTCAGCAGGTTATATAATATACACATTTTCAATTTTAATAAGTTGAATATATTTGTAAAGTTTGTATTTCATCTAATTAAGTTTCTGATAGAACACATATAGCTATGCCAGTTACGTATTTTTACATTTTTATATATATATTTTTATATGGATTTTTGATACATATTGTTCATATGCATTTCACATTTTATATACAAAGTACTCAATTTGATTTAAACTGATGGTACATAGTTTAGGGGCAGTAGCACCATTGCCATTAGTTCAGGACTGAAAGGTGTATTCGAGTTTAATTGGCTGTCGCCTTACATCCATCTGCATTGTTGGTTTAATTTGGGTTGAAGTTTTCCAAGCATTTGTGCCTATTTCAAATTTTATGGGGTGGATTGGCATTCTTGTATTAACTATTGAAAAGAATTTAGCATGTCTTTAAATCAGGGTGCAATGTATTGATGTTATACTTGGTTTCCATTGACTTGAATAGCATCTTTGTCAAAGCTAACACGTATAATTTATTTTAATTAATTTGCAATTGCTTAACTGTTTAATTGTTTAAACAATCCAATGTATTAATCCAATTAAGGTTTCATCTAAAAAATATATAAGCATTGGGTTGTGTGCAAATGAGTACACTTGAAAAAGCCCGCTACAAACGGGCGAAAGCGCTTGTGGTTGGATTTGTCTTTTCGTTGTGTGGATTAAAACACGTTTTTTACTAGCATCAGCTGGTTATTTGGTGTGGATTTCAACTATATTTTTTGACTTAGCTTGAAGAACTATTTGAACTTGCTGTCTGCATTTGTTCGAAGCTTTTTTAACAGCAGAGTGAGGAGTTTTGGCCATCCGCAGTCTTTCTTCGTGGTTCATTATTTGCTGCTTACTAAAGTGAAAGGCTGTCTCTTGTGGTGGTGACAGGCCTCTGCCCACCATCAAAACTCCTGTTGCAGGCAGGGAATGAGGGTAATTATTGTTTCCAGGCTGTGGCAATGTTGAGCCCAAACACTTTTTAGATACCACTGTAGTTTCCTCATATGCAGTCTTGCACATGGAATTAGCAGAATGCAGGATGACATGAAGCCCAAAGCCTGCAGAATTTTTCTTGCAGATAACTGGGTCTTTGTTGCCAACATTTTAAAATAAGTAGTCAGTTGTCTTTGGCATGAGATAAGCCATCTGGGCAGTTGTATTTAAGCTTGCACCCAGGAATATTATCTCTTGAGAGGGTACTAGTTTTGATTTCTTTTCGTTTACTGTGTAACCTAGGCATGTTAGTAATCTTTTTACAAATGCCAGATGCTGTAGTAAAATGTCCTTGTTCTCTGCTTGAATAAAGCAATCATCCAAGTAAGGATAAATTTGTATTCCTCTGTCTGAAAAATGCAATTACTGGTGCCAGGCATTTTGTGAAGACCCTGGGCGCAGTAGATAAGCCAAAGGGGAGTGCAAAGAATTGGTAATGCATGAGCCTGCTATAAATATGAGGTATCTTCTGCATGAATATCGGATTGGGACATGCAGGTAT
Source organism: Protopterus annectens (assembly GCF_019279795.1). NCBI lineage: Eukaryota > Metazoa > Chordata > Ceratodontiformes > Protopteridae > Protopterus > Protopterus annectens. The sequence continues at coordinate 103,974,191 of NC_056746.1, forward strand.
GCCTCTTTTAGGTCTAAAGTCACAAGCCATGCCTTCTAGCCTAGCATGGGCAGAAGCTGCTGCAGAGTCAACATTTTGAATTTCAGAATATCCAGAAATGTGTTTAGAATAGACAGGTCCAGTATTGGTCTCCATGCATTGTCCTTTCTGGGCACCAAGAAGAGTCGAGTAAAATCCTAGTCCCTGCTCTTGCTCTGGCACTCGCTGAATGGCCCATGTCCATGAGGGCTGAAACTTGTTTTTGAGCCTCTGCCCATTGATTGTGTGGCAGGTCTGGCATTCCGTTTGCCCTTGGCAGGGTGTGAAAATGGAACCTGTAACCTTGAAAAACTATATTCAGGACCCATTTGTCCTGGGTGATCATGTGCCAATTTTGTGAAAAAAAGTGCTAGTTTTCCCCCTAAAGGGGCTGCCAGAAGATAACTGATTGGTGCTGGCAGGGGAAAGTCATTGAGACTGCTTCCTGTATGGCTGTGATTTATCTTCTCCACTTTTGGAGGTAGAAGCACCCCATTGTTTAGACTTGTATGAGCCCTGGGGCTGGGATCGGCATCTGTATCTGCCTCTTTGTGGCCTGTCTGACACTGGAAAGGACCATTATTTTGCAGGCCAGTTCCTGCTAAATCTGGGAGGTTGTACCTGTAAGAAATCCTTGACTGTTTGCATAGATTTAGCTTTGTCCTCCATTTTCTTCAACACCTCTTCTGCTTTAACACCAAACAAGGTATCATTGCTGTAATGGAGCATCTAATAATTTTGCTTTAACATGATCAGGCAGATTCTGTTCCTTTAACCAAGCATGCCTCCTAATGACAGAACCCGTAACAGCGGCCCTGCAGGAGGCCTCCAGAGAATCAAAACCACATTGCAGAGTATGCTTTCCCACTTGTTCAGCTGCATGCAATAAATCCTGCATTTCTTTGTTTTTCTGCACATTCACAATTTGTCAAAATTTTCCGTTTTAGTAGTGACATAAGATATTGTTGATAATTAAGCATATGAAACTGATAATTGAAGGTCCTTACAGCCAAGGTAGCAGAAGTGTAAATCTTTTTCCCCCATCTGTCCAGGGCCCTTGAATCCCTATCAGAGGGGATAGGGTTTTTTGCAGTGGATGCCTTGACCCCTTTAGGACCCTGAGAGATAGTCTCTGGGTCAGCAGCACGGTTTTTATAAAGAAATTTATGTGAATCAGGAACCCTGTAGTATCTGTCTGGCTTAACAGGAGCTGGTGGTAGAGAGTCAAGAGACAGACCGGACTCTGAAAATACATCATCTACAATGTCTAAAACAGGAGGAATAGCAAGGGGCCTGTGCTGAGGTAATAAAAGGAAGTCTCTGAGTCTTTTCTTAGATTCTGAGTAATCTTGGCTCTCCCAATGAAAATGCTCCCTCATAGTATGCAGGGTCTCCCCAAAAGAATAATCTTCAGGAGGAGAGGCTGAAGGGATAGATTCTTCAGCATCAGAATCCTCATAAGGAGGAAGAGAGTATCCCTGTTAAGAAGAGGAATCAGAGGAAATGGAAACCTGATCTGAAGATTCATATTCTGCCTCTTGCCTAGGTCTCTTATCTGGAGGGGGATGGGAACCCCTGATCAAAGTAAGTCTTCGGCCATTTTAAGCATCTTTTTTTTAGGCATGGAGGCCTGTCCAGGGGAATGTTGCACTTGTTTCTTTGTCTTAAGAGGTGCTTTAGTCTTTGCCTTTGAAGCTGAAGTGTTTTTACATAACTGTGTAGGCCTGAAAACACCCTCAGAAGCCGATGCCTGCTTAGCGGCTCTAGACCCATCTGAGGGAATAGTTTCCGAGGGTCCAATACCTTGAATTTCCAGCAGCCTAGTTGGCTCCACGTGGGAGTTGGAAGCGGCCTGTGGCTCTGAGGTAGCAGGCGTCAGGGGCTGCGAAATCGCCTCATTGAGAACTGGCGAACTGGCGACTGGCCTAGCCAAAGCCTTGTCAGTTTTGGACCTCGGATGCCTGTCCTTTTCTTTGTCTTTGCGTTTTTTATAAATTCCGGTAGTCGGCTGTTCCGATGGCATTATATAATTAAATCTTCTGCCAAAATAATGAAATGCAAAATCGTACCGACGCTTAATAGTGCGTTGGTTAAATCTAGCACAAAACCGACAACTAGCAACGTTGTGGTCAGGGCCTAGGCAAGGAATACAGTAAGAATGAAAATCCTTATGAGGTATTTGCTTCCCACAAAAAATACAATTATTAACTTTTTCTGACATCTGTCTGGAGCAAGAAAAGTTTCCCCAATGGGGTACTTAGCTTTAATGAAGACTTCGGATCTGAAATTCGAACTTGAAAATCTCAGGAGTCGGCCAACTGGCACTTGCAAACTGCTTTTGCTTCGGGCACCGCGCGGCAAGAAAGCCTGAAGAAAATGGCATCGGCTGCATCTTTTATACCTCTGGCACACTGACGTCAGGGAGGAGGTGACAGCAACTGACGCCGGACCAGGACTTTGGAATTCAGGCCGACTGTGGGTAGCCTGCCAGCAGGATAACCCAACTGTAATGACTGCAAAAGTGAAACACGATGAACATTGGCATTAAATATACTGATCCCAAGGATACTGCCAATATCCTGGCAGATTGGTTTAGTGCCAACTTCACCCCTCTCTAAGCCCCTAAATGGCCCATCTCAATACTGGTATATTGCCAAATTCTGGTAAATAACGGCCACAAAGGTAAAAAAACGCACTCCCCAAAGCTAAGCATACAGCATCCATGGGACCAGATGATATCCCGGGCTGTGTACTACATGAACTACAAAACGAACTGGCTCCTCAATTAAGTGTCATATTTAATCATAACCTCACCTCAGGCTTCGTGCCCACTGAGTGGGCACAGCTACAGTTATCCCACTCCATAAGGGGGGATCCACCTTGGATCCCAGGAACTACCACCCCATCAGTCTGACGAGCCTGATCTGCAAGGCCATGGAATGTAATCTCATGGAACTTAAACAAAGACATTGACAACCTTCAAACACTGGACCCCACCAGTTTGGGTTCGTGAAGGGCCGATCTTGTCTCCTGAACCTGATTGACTTCTTCGAATCAGTCTCCAGGGCCGTGGACGAGGGTAAGGTGGTTCACACAGCCTATCTGGACCTCGCCAAGGCCTTTGACACCATCCCCCACTTTGGAATCATAGTTAAACTTACTAAGCTGAGCATTGATCTCTACGTCACTTGATGGGTTGCCAACTGGATTACTGACAGAACCCACACTGTAAAAGTAACTGACTCTAAATCCAGTTCCAGACAAGTGGAGTACCTCAGGATTCAGCCCTGGAACCACTCTTGTTTGGCATCTACTTCTCTGAAGTACAGGCCAATACTAAGGGACTCTGGCTAACAAAGTTTGCAGATGACTGCAGACTGGGAGCCATTATTGAATCTCCAAATGATGTGGATACTCTACAAAAGGGCTTAACAGATGCTTGGTGCCAGAGCCATGGGCTCAAGCTCAATGCCAAGAAATGTATAGTTATCCCCTTTGGGAAAAAAACATGTACCCGTGAATTACCACATAGGTGGCAGTACACTAAACACCGAAAGTGTGATAAGAGACTTAGGGACACAGATGGACAGTGGTCTTACCTTCGATAACCACATCGCCACAAAAGTCAGGAAATCCCTCTATGTGGCACACCTCATCACTAAGGGCTTTTCATCCAGAAAAAGGAGGTCATTGTCCTACTGTACTCATCCCTCATTAGACCCATTATAGAATACAACGCCCCATTTGGTATGTATCTCTCAAGACACCTGCAACAACTGGAAAGGCAGCAGAAATATCTTACTAAAAGAATCACAGGCCTAAAGCAGATGCCCTATGCTGACCACCTTAAAAAACTCCAAGCTATACTCTGTCACATATCGTCTACTCAGAGGCGATCTCTGCTTAACATACAAGGCCATGTCAAACCCAGAGCTGTTGGGCATGCTACACTTAAAGAAATCCCAATCCCTCAGAGCCACATGCTCCAGAGATCTAAACCTTGTTATCATAATAAACAAAACATGCTGGAGGGATAGGTCCCTGACCCAGAGACTCCCCAGACTCAGGAATAGACTGCCCATACATGTCAAGCAGAGCACCTCTTTGGCCCTCTTCAAAAGGAACCTTGATGATTGGATGGGAGAAAGGAAATTCACCCCGGGGATCATGTCAGTCGCCCTGCTAGACAGGGGTCCAGGAAGTAAATAGTGTGGGAAGAAATAGCCAGGGAATTGTTATGGCTAGGCTTGTACAGGCCCTAGGGCCGAAAGCCTAGTACCAACCTATGAACCTATGGGTTAAGTTCATTTTGGAATTTAGTCTGAATAAAGTTCTTATTACTCCTAACGGTTTTAAAGGTAGATTGTTGAGGGATGTCATTTCTTTTCCTGAGTATATAGGTCAGGAAGTGGCCACTGATGTCCTCAGGTAGGCTGCCTGCTATATATATATATAGATATATAGATATATATGGGGATGGTTGTTTATTAATATCCAGTTCCAGTCTAGGATACTTTCCTTATTGTTAGGTTTATTGATTCTGGTAGGGGAAGATATGAGCTGGGAGAAGCCATGCAAATTTATATGGGTGGTGGGGAAGTCTGAAGAACAGGTGTTCCAGTCTATATTAGTCCCCAAGAATAACAGTTTCTTGGGGGCTGTTGGTGGACGGCCATTGTAGGATACCCTCCAAGGTATTTGTGTTGTTAACTGGGGGAATACAGATACATGCAATGTTTACCCAAAGGTTTGGAAACCCGAGTCAAAAGGGCCAGAGCACACTTAGGTATGTGTCTGGTAATTAACCACCCTAAAGGCCAAAGTGGTAGAAAGTACAGTTGTGTACACTTACCATAAATGTAGCTGTTCAAGTGTATTCACTGTTGCAGTCATTACATTTGGGTAATCTGCTGGCAGGTTGCCTTCAGTCGGCCTGAATAACAAAGTCCTGGGTCCTGCGTTAGTTGCTGTCTCCTCTTCCATGACGTTAGGGTTATGAAACATGCAGCCGATGCCATTTTAATCAGTTTTTCTTGCCCCAGATGTCAGGTGCCCCCCAAATGGGGAGTATATATATATATATATATATATATATATATATACATAAACTGTAATTATATAAATGCACCTTAAAAGGCTTTTGAGTATAGTGAAGGTAAGAAAAGGTATAGAAAGGGGGCTGGCTGGTGGGTAACCCGGACTGCAACAGTGAATACACTCGAACATCTACATTTATGGTAAGTGTACACAACTGTACTATGTTCTTCATGTTTCACTGTTGCAGTCATTACACTTGGGTAGCATCCCAAAGCTGAGGATGGAACTGAACAGCAATAGGAGCAGCTATAAGGCCCTGCAGGACTGCAGTGGCAAAGCCTGCCCTGGATTTAGAGAAGAGGTAAATGATAATGCTTTGTGAATATATGAACTGAGCTCCAAGTAGCAGCTTCTAGAATGTCTCTGGTAGAGGCCCCTCTGAGAAAAGATGCTGAAGTAGAGGCAGCCCTGGTGGAATGGGATCTGATCCCCCTGGACACAGGTTTACCATGGTGCAAGTAGCAGAAACTAATGCAATGGCTTATCCACTTAGAAATAGTCTGCTTTGATATAGCCTTCCCCTCAGATCCTGCAGCAAATGCTACCAAGTAGTTGCTCAGACTTTGATGTCCTGTTTAAGTAGAATCTTAGTTGTCTGTGTACATCCAATGAATGCAGAATCCGCTCCCCTTGTTCTGCGAATTTGGGAAAAAAGTTGGCAGGTGAATGTTCTGGTCAAGAGCCACACTGGATACCACTTTAGGCATAAAAGAAGGATTGGTCCTGAGGGCCACCCTGTTCAGGTAAAAAATAATGAAAGGCTCCACTGCCATGAGAGCCTGTAGTTCTGAAACCCTTCTAGCTGAAGTGACTGCTAAAAGAAAAGCTGTCTTCCAAGAAAGAAATTTTATATATGCAGTAGCTGCTGGTTCAAAAGGCGGCAGGGTGAGTTTTTCCAGCACAAAGTTGAGGTCCCATGCAGGAGTTGGCGCTCTCCTGGGAGGACTTAAATTTTTGGCCCCTCTGAGATACTGTTTTAGCAGTGGATGAGAAAAGAGGGGAGGCTCTGTGTTGTAATGAGCTGAGATGGCAAAGGCATGGATTTTTTATTGAAGAAAAGGATAGGCCCTTATCAAGCATCTCAGTTAAGTATTGTAAAATCTGAGGAATATTGTTGTAATATCCTTGTACTTGGTTCCAGGCACAGAATCTCTTCCATTTATCAGCATAAGATTTTCTAGTACTAGGCCTTCTGGCTTCCAAAATGACATCCATCACAGGTTTACTGACCGATGTGGTTTGAATAATTAGTTGATTAGCCATGCTGCAAGATTCAGAGTTTGGAGCGGAATGTGCAGAATTTGATAGTTCTGCTGAGACAACAGATGAGGTGTTTGAGGCAAGTACCACGGAGGAAGGAGTGACATATTCCTTAGAAGCGGGTACCAGTTCTGGCAAGGCCAGTCTGGAGCAATTAGAATCATTTTTGTTTTTTCCTATCTGACTTTTAGTAAGACCTTGGAGAGTAGAGGCAGAGGGGGAAAGGCATAGACTGATAGGTTTTTCCAGCTGAAGGATAGAGCATCCACTTTCCATGCTTTTTTGTGATGAGTTCTTGTGCAGAATTTGTCCAACTGATAGTTTTGGGGAGAGGCAAATAGATCTATGTCTGGGCTTCCCCATTTCTGTGTTAACATGCTGAAGATTTGTGGATCCAGTTTCCATTCGTGCGGGTCCATAAGATTTCTGCTTAGGTCGTCTGCCAGAGTATTTTGCTTTCCTGGTAAGAATTGAGCTTGAAGATGTATTTGGTAAGTCAAGGCTGTGTTCCACAAGGCCATGGCTAGTCTGCAAAGGAGGTAGGAACGGGTACCCCCCCCTGCTTATGTACCATATAACTGTGGTGTTGTCCATCTTTATCAGTAGTTGTCCTGGATGAAGTAAGTCCTTGAAGGCTGTTAGAGCATTCTGAACAGCTAGCATTTCTTTCTGGTTGATATGTAGATGCATTTGGTTTGGGCTCCATTTGCCCTGAATGCATCTCCCTGCCAGGTGGTATAGTCTGATGCATCTGTAGTTAGGGTTTGGGTGGCAGGGGGTAGAGTGAATGACAGTCCCTTGTTTTGGTGACATGTCTCTGTCCGCCACAGAAACTCCTGTTGTAGGCAGGGAATGAGAGGAATCACTGTTTCCTGGCTGTGACAATGTTGACTCAAACTTTTTAGGTACCATTGAAGTTTCCTCATATGCAGTCTCGCATATAGAATTAGTAGAATGCATGATGCCATGAACCCCGAATCCTGCAGAATTTGTCTTGCAGATAACTGGGTTTTTGTTGCCCTTTGTTTGAAGTATGTTGTTAATTGCATTTGTTTGTCTGGCATGAGGTAAGCCATCTGGGTAGTTGTATTCAAGCTTGCACCCAGGAATGTAATTATTTGAGAGGGTACCAGCTGTGATTTCTTTTCATTTATGGTGTACCCTAGGCATGCTAGAAGCCTTTTTACAAACTCCAGATGTTGAAGAACAGTGTCCTTGTCCTCTGCCTGAATGAGACAATCGTCCAGATAAGGACAAATTTGAATGTTTCATTGTCTGAAGAATGCAATTACTTGTGCCAGGCACTTTGTAAAGACCCTGGGCGCAGTAGATAGGCCAAAGGGCAATGCAGAGAATTGGTAATGCAAAAAACCTGCTTTGAAGCGGAGGAATCTTCTGCAAGATTCCCTTATTGGGATATGCAGGTATGCCTCTTTTAAGTCTAGAGTTACTAAGCAGGCATTCTTGCTTTGCATAGGCAGTAGCTGTTGTAAAGTCAGCACTTTGAGTTTTGGAATGTCCAGAAACGTGTTTAGAATTGATAAGTCCAGTATTGGATGCCATGATTTGTCTTTTCTGGGTAACAGGAAAAGTCTTGAATAAAATCCTTGCCCTTTTTCCTTTTCTGGTACCGGTTGAATAGCCCCCATATCCATGAGGGACATGACTTGTTTCTGGGCCTCTGCCCACTGGTTTTGTGGAATATCTGGCCACCCGTTTGGAATTGGCAAAGTATGGAAATGAAATCTGTACCCCTGGGATACTATGTTTAATACCCACTTGTCCTGGGTAATTAACTGCCAATTTTGAGCATGAAGTGCTAGTTTTCCCCCCAATGGGGCTGCCAAAAGATAAGTGCTTGAAGATGGTAGAGGAGAAGTCATTGAGACTGCTTACTGTAGGGTTGTGCTTTGTTGCCTCCAGATTTGGAGGTGGAAGCACCCATTGCTTTGACCTGTAAGATCCCTGTGATTGATATCAGGAGCCTTTTGAGTGCCTGGGTTTGCCCTGATTGGCTCTGTTGGATGCAGGAAAGGACCAATTCTTAATAGGCCAGTGCCTACAGAACCTGGGTGGCTGCACTTGCGAGAAATCTTTTACAGTTTGCATAGATTTAGGTTTGTCTTCCATTTTCTTTAAAACCTCTTCTGCCTTATTACCAAACAGACTATCATACTGTAATGGGGCATCCAACAATTTAGCTTTAACATGATCAGGCAGATTTTGCTCCTTGAGCCAGGCATGCCTTCTTATTACAAATTCAGTTACGGCGGCCCTGCAAGACAAGGAATCAAAACCACATTGCAAAGTATGCTTTCCAACCTGTTCTGCTGAATGCAATAAATCCTGTAACTCTATTTTCTACACACTCAGAAATCAACATACTTTTCTGTTTCAGTAAGCCCATAACATGCTGTTGATATTTAAGCACAAGAAACTGGCAGTTTAAAGCCCCGACTGCCAAGGTTGCAGATGTATTAAACCTTCTCACCCCATCTAACTAGCACCCTGGAATCTCTATCAGAAGGGGTAGGATTTTTGGCTGTAGAAGCCTTAACACCCTTGGGACACTGAGAAATAGTCTCAGGATCAGCAGCAGAATTTTTGAAAAGAAATTTGTGGGAGTCAGTAACCCTGTAATATCTGTCTGGCTTACTAGGAGCCGGAGGCAGGGAATCAGGAGCCATGCTTGATTCCGAAAACACATCATCAACAATGTCTAATATAGGAGGTATTGCTGAAAGCCTATGCTGAGGAAGGAGAAGAAATCCCTAATCCTCTTTTTTGATTCAGAGAAGTCCTGACTCTCCCAGTGAAAATGTTCCCTTAAAGTATGCAAAGTCTCTCCAAAAGAGTAATCCTCAGGAGGAGATGCAGATGGGATGGATTCCTCTGCGTCAGAATCCTCATAAGGGGGAATAGAAAATTCCTGATCAGAAGAGGAATCAGAAGAAATGGAAACCTGATCTGAAGATTCATAATCAGTGCCTTGCCTAGGCCTCTTAGTGGGGTGGGGTGGGGGGGGGGTTGGGAACCCCTGATCAAGGTAATTAAATCCTCAGCCATTTTGATCATTTGTTTTTTAGGCATAAGGGGCCTGAGCATGTGGCTCATGCATCAGTTTTTTAGAGATAGAAGCTGTTTTTGACCTTGTTTTTGTTGATGGCTTCGGTTTAATATAAAAATGTTGAGGCCTGAAAACACCCTCAGAAGCCGGTGCCTGCTCAGCGGCTCCGGACTCATCCAAGGGAGAGACATCCGCAGGTTCAATACTTTGTGAATCTCCCGGCATACCAGACTCTGAATGGTTCTCGGTAGAGGCCTGCGACTCAAAAGTAGCAGGTATCAGGGGCTGCGAATGCGCCTCACTGAGTACCGGCAAACCAGCGACTGGCTTAGGAGAAGCTTCGTCATCGGTTCTGGACCTCGACGGTCTGTCTCTGTCTTTTTCCTTGCATTTTTTGTGAACTCCGGTAGTCAGATTGCTAACAAATGACATTTCAGGATAGTTAAATCTTGAACCAAAATATTTAGAAGCAAAAATATACAGATGCTTAATAGTGCGTTGGTTAAATTTAGCACAAATTTTAGATATATGATAAATTAGCATTAGTTTTTAAACTAATTAGCAATTTGTGTAATTGGACAGACAACAGGGCAGGGTATTTAATCAGGAGTGAAGCACTATTCAGTGTTTCAGTTTTTGCTGAAGAAGATTGTTTGATCCAGTTTTTGCTGAAGAAGATTGTTTGATCGAAAACGCATTGTGGATTGTTCAGCGTTATTTTGTGTTATTTCTACCAATAAGCTGTGTTACTTGGACTGCGGGTTTCCATCGTGGTGTCCTAGGCAAGATTTCATTGTGGTTACTAGCTTTCATCATTTTGCCTACATCTCCTTTTTATATAAATTTAGCACAAAACCAACAGCAAGGCACGTTGTGATCAGGGCCTAGGCAAGGAATAGAGTACAAATGAAAATCCTTATGAGGTATTTGCTTCCCACAAGTAATGCAATTATTAACTTTTACTGACGTCAGTAAGGAGCAAGAAAAAGTTTCCCCAATGGGGTACTTAGCTTTAGTTTGAAGACTTTGGTTCTGAAACTCGAAAAATAGAAGTTATGTTCTTACCATAACGTTCCATGTTAGTTGTCTTCTCGCCTTCTTCTTGCTGGATGGGTTCGAGCCGACCTCGGCCCGACTCGCCACTCTAAAGCTCGAGAGTTGGTTCCACCGGCTCGAGGCTCCCCTTATATCCCACAATGCTAGGCGATAGTTACCTCAGATCTCGTTTGTAAGCTAACCCCAGCTTATAACAGAAACAGTATAACTGTAAAAACAGAATCCACCTCTAACAACAGGAAGGAGAAGGGTGACCTATATCCTGAAACAAGAAATATGCATAATAGCATATAGCTAAGAAAGAGGTGGTAGAAAGAGAGGTCACGATCACAACTCCTCTAGGTCTGTCCAGGCCAGGGGGAAGGAGGGGGGGACGCAAGAAGAAGGCGAGAAGAAGACAACTAACATGGAACGTTATGGTAAGAACATAACTTCTATATGTTAAGTTGTCTATCTCGCCTTCATTCTTGCTGGATGGGACCGCGTCCCTAGCACCTTGTCCCGGGTGGCCTAACGGAACAGACTCCTGAGAACAGTGGAACCAAAATTAGCTCTATGCCTAGAAGCTAAATCCAACTTATAATGGGAAATAAAAGTGTGAGGAGTAGCCCAAGTAGCCGCTGCACAAATGGTGTCAATAGGCAGTCTGTCTTGGAAGGCTAGAGAAGTAGCCAAAGCTCTGGTGGAATGGGCTTTAGGCTTATTAGGCAGTTTTTGTGTCTAATCTCATAAACAAGGGTAATCAGAGATGTTAGCCATCTGGATAAAGATACCTTTGAAACTGGAAGTCCCTTTCTGCTTTCCGCATAGGAGACAAACAGCTGATCAGATTTTCTGAATTGTTTCGTCCTGTCCAAGTAGTACCTTAATTGACGATGAACATCCAGACAGTGTAATTTTTGTTCAGACCTATTTGAATACTCCGGGAAAAAGACAGGGAGGTCAATGCATTGGTTTAGATTTGATGTTGAAACCACCTTAGGCAAAAGGACGGGTTAGTTCGTAAGGAAACTCTGTCCTTATGGAACACAAGGTAAGGAGAATGACAACTGAGTGCTTGAAGTTCTGAAATTCTTCTAGCTGATGTGATAGCCACCAGAAAGAGAGTTTTCCATGATAATAACTTTAAGGAACATGAAGCTGCAGGTTCGAAAGGGGAAAGAATCAAAGAAGCAAGAACTAAATTTAGGTCCCAAGGAGAAGGAGGATTTCTTACAGGAGGTCTGAGAAGAAAAACTCCTTTCAAAAAGGCTTTGCAGAGTTTGTGGGACATTAGGGCGGATTCAGAAATACCCACATGGAAATTAGAAATAGCTGCCAATTGAACCTTAAGAGTAGATGGAGATGAACCTGCATGGAAGAGTTCAGCAAGAAAATCGAGGACTAGTTGGATGGAAGCGGTGAAAGGATCTATGTCCTTTCCTTGTGCCCAATATGAAAATCGTTTCCACTTACTCAAATAAATCTTCGAGTGGAAGATTTATGGGAAGCTATCAAAATATCTCTAACAGAGTGAGATAACTGAGGAAGCCTGGCTACGGTTGGAAGTGGAGGAACCAAGCAGTGAGGTTCAGAGAGGGGAGGGAGCGATGAAACTGACCCGACTGATGGATCAAAAGATCTGGAACTAGGTCCAGATTCCACGGTCGCTCAAAAGAAATCGATGCAGAAAGGGGAACCACACTTGTCGAGGCCAGTAAGGAGCAATGAGGATCAATGAGGCCTTCTGAGCGATAGCTTTCTGTATTACTTGAGAGATCAGTGGGAAAGGAGGAAATGCATACAGAAGTCCCGGGCCAAACTTGGACTAGCGTCCCTGCTGGGTTGGCCTGGTAAAGGGAATAGAGTGAAGTATTCTCTGCACTTGCTGTTTTGGGGAGTAGCAAAAGATCGCAGCAAGGCTGACCCCACTTGAGAAAAATCTCTCTCACTACAGAGTCTTTCAGAGACCACTCGTGAGGCATGAGAATAGCTCTGCTCAACTTGTCCGCAATGTGATTGGACTTCCGGGATGTGCGTTGCTATCAGAAAACGCTGAGAAGAAATCACCCATTGCCACAGTCTGAGTGCTTCTCGACACAGGGGGTATGATCTGGTTCCGCCTTGTTTGTTGATGTACCACACTACAGACATATTGTCTGTCTGGATTGCAATCGTTCCCAAGGGAAGAGAGTGTTGAAGGGCTTGCAACGCTAAAAGCACTGCTCTCATCTACAGAACATTTATGTGCAAGTGGCATTCGTTTGGTTGCCATGTGCCCTGGACTGTCCTGCCCTGATAATGCCCCCCCAACCTGATCAGGGAGGCATCCGTTGTCAGAGTAGCAATCGGAGGAGGTGGAACAAATGGTCTCCCCAACAGGAGCTGGGGGGAAGACATCCACCACATGAGATGCTTTTTGCACTTGCATGATCATAATGGTGTGAGACATTGGAAGTTCCTGGTATGACCATTGAGAAAAGAGCATCCACTGAAGGATCCGCATGTGGTATCTGGCCAATGGAAGGAGGGGTATGGCCGCTGCCATGATTCCCAACACCCTTAGAACTAACCTGGCTTTGGCTCTGTTGTTGTTGAGAAGTAGTGATACCAATTTTTGAATGTCTGATATCCTTTGGTTCGTTAGTGTTGCAGACATGTTTACAGTATCTAATTTGCGCCTATGTAGGTAATAGTACGACAAGGCGACAAAACAGACTTTTCGCAATTTATTGAGATACCCAGTTGTTGACAGACGCGAAAAGTGTAATCTCTGGCCATCAGAAGGAGATGCTTGGTGGGAGCTGTGAGGAGCCAGTCGTCCAAATATGGAAACACCTGGAATCCTTGTCGTCTCAGGTGAGAAGCTACCACTGCCATGCATTTGGTAAACACCGGGGCAGTGGTGAGACCAAAGGGCAGGGCCCTGAATTGAAAATGACTGGTTCCCAGCCTGAAGCGGAGGAATCTTCTGGAGCGTCTGTTCATTTTTATGTGATAGTACGCGTCCTGAAGGTCTATAGAGCACATCCAGTTTCTTTTTCCCAATAGGGAAGAATGGATTGCAGCGTGACCATCCGAAATCTTGTTTTCTTGACCGATCTGTTCAAGATACTGAGATCCAAAATTGGTCTCCAGTCCCGTTTTCTTTGGAACTAAAAGAACCTTGAGTAGATTCCGGATCCTAGTTGGTCTGCTGGCACTGGCTGAATAGCTCTTTTGCAAGCAGTTTTGAAATTTCCAAAGCTGCTATATCCCTTTGAGCGGTGGGACATCTGGAAGGATTTTTTTGACTGATTTGGAAGACGAAGAAAGGGAATAGAATAACCTTCGGAAATGATGGACTGTACCCATTTGTCTTGTGTCAAGGATAGCCAGGCTTCTGGGTACAGTGACAATCTTCCCCCGACTGCCTCCGAAGATGGGCAGTCGGGCAACACCTCAGGGATGCTGAAAGGGCTTATCGGAGGACGTTTCTCGATTGCCCTGGTTCTGCGGACCCCTCTGCCTCTAGGGCGGCGTCTACCATTGTTGTTCCCCTCTGCCTCTGGCGGGGAACCGACTCTGTGCGTCAGGCGAAGTCCCTTGGGATTGTTTACGGAACCACATCTTTCCCCTTCTGGCCTTTGGGGTAAGGCCTAGAAGGAGTAGAAAACGGACTCGACGGCAGAAAGGGTCTTGCCATCAGTCTCGCACCTAGTCAGGGTTTCTTTCACTTGTGGACCAAAAAGAGATGATCCATCAAAAGGGGAGTTCGTGAAAGACGTCTTGAAAGGTTCCAAAATTGCATAGCCGCATCCAGGCGTGCCTACGTAAGGCTACCCCTGTTCCTGCGGCTCTGCTCGCTCCATCGGCCGCATAAGAGAGGAGGCGCATGGAGGAGTTGGAAATAGAATTAAGGATAGCCAGCTGCGTGTTCATTTTCTCTTGGAAACCCGCAGCTGTAGGGTCCTTCAGCATTTCACTCGCTTCTTTGATCAAGTCCCTTTGAAGATGAGTGAAATGGCACAGGTAATTCAGCGAACGCATAGTAAATGTCGCTGAGGAGAACATCCGCTTCCCGTACCTATCCATGGACCTAGATTCCTTGTTAGGTGGATGGACAGGCACTGAAGGATCAGCCAGTTCCTTCTTTGTGGCGGCAGCTACCACCATAGCATCTACAGAGACTCCTTTTGATAAAAATTCCTTGTCTGATGGAGCTGTGATGAATTTGGAGGGTCTCCTGGGAGTGAGGTCCACTGAATCAGGAGCCGTCCATGCCTTTTTAGCCACCACCTGCATGAGGGGGTCGAAGGAGGGGGACACCCAGGAGGTGGAAGGACGAGAGCCAAACGCCTCAAGATACACAGATTCGTCCTCCGAAGGGTTGAGGGCTGGCCAATTTCCCCTCTGTTTAAGGATCTCCAGAATGTCTGCAAATGAGACATCTTCAGAAGGGGAACGGGGGGAACCCTCAGAATCATCCAGATCTGTGTCGGACGTGATAGACTCAGGTGAGTCAATGTGCTTCCTCTTGCACTTCCTCTTCCGAGGGGGCTCTTCTGCCAAATCAGGAGAGGCCTCGGAAGAGGATGAAATCCCCAAAGGGAGCTCCTGAGGAGTTGGCTCTCTGCGGTCCGGGATGAGGGAGTGAGTCGACTTACCCTGAGGCAGCATAGAGGGAGGGGCTGACGGAGCCGACTGTGGAGTAGAGCCAGGCTCTAACACACCGCATGACCTCGAAGCACCCCTGTCAGGCAGAGCCAGAGGTCCCCGCTCCGAGGAGCTAGGACCCCTCGGCACCGACAGTGATGGCTCCGAGGCCGATGTCGGAGCCGAACTCACCAGCGAAGCACCGAGGGAGAGGGGTCGGACAAGGGTCCGATGCCACTCACCCCTCGAGCCAACGAGGGAAGTCCGCCGAGATTCCTCCATGGAAGAAAACGGAGCAGCGGAGCCGAAGACAATTGCCTCGGCTCGAGGTGACCACAGTCTCGGTTCCGACACGACCCGGCTCCGAACTCAAGAGAGTCGAAGGAGGAAAGAGTTGATGGACGGGCAGGCACCGACTGATGAGTCGGGCTCTGAAGCATCTGGGCTAGTGCCTCAGACTTGAGTAGTCGACTCACCACCCTCTGAAGGTCATGATCGGACAGCCTCGATGACCTAGAGGAATGAGACCTTGGCCCGTTCAGACAGCAGGGGAGATCCTGGAGCCGAATGAACGGAGCCAAGAGAAGGTGACCTAGACCTCTTTCTGGTTGTCGGCTCAAGATCTTGTCGGAGCCGACACGGTACTCGATAACCTCGGCTCCGGCTGGAGCCGAGGCCACAGAAACTGTGGACTGAGTCTTATCGGCTCCAGCCGGAGCCGATAAAGGCAAAGGTTGAACAACCTGAGGTCTCGGCTCAGAAGCCGGAGCCCAAGACCTCGATGCCTTGGAGGGCTTCCCTGTTGAGACAGACAGGGAATCCTCAGGCTTCAACAAGCCTCTCAATATAAGCTTGTTTTTTCTTTCCTGCAGGACCCTGGGGCTGAAGCCATGGCAGACAGCACAGGAGTCCTGCAGGTGCAAAGGCCCCAGACAATAGACACAAGAAGTGTGAGCGTCTGTCAGAGACATTTTCTGACAGCACGCATCACACTTCTTGAATCCGGAGACCTTTGCTTCTTTAGACATAGCCTAACTGGTGAACACAAACACACACTCAAACACACCAGTTATACCCTGTCAAAAATACAAACTTTAGTAAAAATACTAAAATATAAAGTACAATAAACAGTAGTACACCACACAAACACTCCCTAGGGAAGGGAAGGCCTAAGGCCCAAGGGAAGAACTAAAAGTTCTTTTAACAAGAAACGGGAAAAAATTAGGTTCGGGGATAAAGTTCAAAGAACTACACTAATTTAAGAATAACTAAACTAAAAAAGGGGGTAAAGAGTAACTTTTTATAGAAAAAAGCTAAAACTCACCAGGAACCGGTAGAAAACCAACCTCGAAGCTGTAGCGGCAAACGAGATCTGGGGTAACTATCGCCTAGCATTGTGGGATATAAGGGGAGCCTCGAGCCGGTGGAACCAACTCTCGAGCTTTAGAGTGGCCGAGTCGGAGCCGAGGTCGGCTCCGAACCCATCCAGCAAGAATGAAGGCGAGATAGACAACTTAACATCGAAAATTTCAGGAGTCGGCTTACTGTCACTTGCGAACTGCTTCTGCTTTGGGCACCGCGCGGCAAGAAAGACTGATTAAATTGGTGTCGACTGCATGTTTTATACCCCTGATGACCTGACATCATGGAAGAGGAGACAACAACCGACGCAGGACCCAAGACTTTGTTATTCAGGCTGACTGAAGGCAACCTGCCAGCAGATTACCCAAATGTAATGACTGCAACACTGAAACACGAATAACATCTGTATACTTTCTTGCCAATGTGCTCTATGGTCTTACTGTCCTTATCTGTGGGAAGGACAGAGGTGGAGGGAAGTAATCTGGATGGTTTGTCTGCAGAGACAGACAGTGCTAGGGTCTGCAAATGGACATTTTATTAGAAATTTGGCCCCTTCAGGGACCTTATAGAACCTGTCAGGCCTTCGATGGGCTGGTGCTTGGGAATCAGGGTTCAAGGAGACTGCATTGAAGGTATCCAAAAAGGCTGGCAAGACCGGAGGGATGGCAGAAGGTGAAGAAGTGCCCATCTGTAAGAGCTCATAATATCTCTTCTGAACATCGGATTTCAGAGGAATTCCACTTAAATAAAATTCTCATTTTTGAGATAGTTTCACCAAAGGTGAAGTCCTCTCCTGGGGAGTCTGTCTAAGCAGAGCCCTTCTCTGGGGAATCATACCCCAGAGGGGAAGGCAACTGGGAGAAAAAGGAAAGGGAGTCCTCTGAAAAACACACTGAAGAATCTTCAGCTTCAGGAGGGAGGGTATTATCAGCTTGAGGCCTAAGACTCAAGTGGAGGGGCAACCAGACGGGAAGCAGGTACAGAAGGCCTAAGGGACATGAAGGCATTAAATAAACTCTGGGAGAAAGCTTGCCAATCAGACAGGCTCTCTGGAGGAGTGGCATGTTTTGTTTTTTATCTTTTTTACAGAAAGGGTAGGTCTGGAGGGTGTAGGGCATAAGTTCTGACTGTTCTGAAGCAGTGGAAGGACCCGTCTGGACGTCTATTGTGAGATGGGGTTCCCCCTCATTGTCGGCACCCAATGTCTGCAAAACCTCCACAGACATGCTTTCCGCAGTAATTTCTGCAGCCTCCCAGATGGTACCTGCTATATTTAACTCGGCAGTTTCCGTACATTTCTCCAGGTGAATGTCACCCACAGGAGGAACATCGGGTGGTGGAGGTGCAGTGGTTGTAGTTTAATGCCTGGAGACTTTGGCCTTTTTTGATGGCTCTATGATCTGACCGGACAGCCCTTCCACTGCCAGACATTAAGACACTGTTTTTCTAAATAAATGTTTAGGGCATACAGATGGCTGCCGAGTGTCTTAGGAATAAAGACCTTACAAACTGCGCAGGTTCTGTGGTCGTGGTTAGGCATTAGGCAGATGTCATGGGTGCCCTTATGGGGGATCCGACATCCGCACCTGCAATTTTCTTTCCTGGATGATGAACCTAAACAGGCATGCAGTGACCAAAGAGTATACAAACAATGGCTCCAATGGGGTACCTATCTTAAAATGCGAAAATCCGACAGCAGGAAGAGCGGATGTTCAACTGGTGGCAGAGAGGTTCTGGGGAAAGGTATATGCAGACATCAATTTTATGGTTCACGCTCTCTACGGCCAATGTCAGATGTCCCATGTATCTAGCAGTGACTAGAAGGTTTTGTATACTGGCCAGATGTTTGGGTAGCTAAGCAGAGGATAACCCCAAGGATTTTCAATACTGCACCATGAGAATAGAAGGGCGTCTACAGGATGTGCATGTTGAAGGCAAACTGATTTCAGAAACCACTGAAATTTCTCATGTGGAGTATGGCCAGAGGGCGCATAGGAATGGTGGATGCCATGAAACCCAGAGCTCTCAGAAATTCCCTGGCTGTAATGTAGTCCAGAAAAAGAAGTGTTTGAAAAAAGGAAATGACAGTCAAGGCCTTTGGATGAGACAGGGATGCCAGTACAGGCACTGTCTGAATCCTGCAACTTAGAAAGACATGATCCTTGGAAAGAGTCAGAGAAGACTTTGAAATTTATTGTGAACCACAGGCTCTGAAGAAGGGAGATGGCAAAATAAAGATTTTGCAAAAGAATCTGTGGAGAGGATGCCTAAATCAGCAGATCATACAAGTAAGAAAATATTTGGATCGCCTGAAGCCTGCAAAAAGCAAGCACAGGAATGACGCATTTGGCAAATACCCCTGGGGCAGCAGAAAGGCCAAAGGGCAAAGCACAGAAATGAAAATGCCAGAAAGCAATAGAAAAATGCAAAACCTTCCTGAAAAGGGGATGGATCCGAATATGGAGATAAGCATCCTTGAGATCCAGAGACACCATATAGGCCTGAGGTAGCAAAGGGGGGGGGGGTCTGAAGGAACAACATTTAAAAGGACGGCACCTTCAGAAAATTATTTAGATGAGAGAGGTCTAGAATTGGTCTCAAATTACCCTATTTTCTGAGCTCTAGAAACATTCTGAAGTAAAACTCCCTCCCCCTTTAGGACACAGGTACCTCCTGAATAGTACCCTGAGTCGAAAGGTCTCAATGAACCTCTGGGAAAAAATGAAGCTGTTCCCAAAGAGGCTGAGGAATGCTCATAAAATGGGAATGGGATTTCCACAACATGAAATACCCCTCAGTAATCTGAAGCCAAATAGGAAGAGAAAGAGAAATGTGGCTGGGAAGGGAAGACAGTCATACAGCACCTTATCAGGAAAGGAAATCTTCCAAGTCCCTAAAGTCTGAACAGCCTTAGCAGAAGGAGCCTGCTTGCTGCTCTTTATGCCCTTAGTAGGAGGGCAAAAATGCCTGCGAACAAAGACTGGCTTATTGGGGAAATTTCTCTGAAATTTAGGCACAGGAAAGACAAACACATGTTTGAGTTCCTGTAAGGCCTTTCCCTTATCCTGAAGGGATTTAAACAGACCAGCAGCTGCCTCCCCAAAAAGTTTATTATCAACAGAAGCATCCATCAACTTGGCCTTGATATTACCAGGTAAAGGCTGAATCCTAAGCCAACAATAACCAAAAGCAGCAGACATAGAAGAGGCATCTGCTGGATCATAACTACACTTGATAGAATGATGAACCACTTGAGAGGAAGTCCCTTACTACACTTTGTGTCTGCATCATAAAAGTACAGTTTTGTAGCTACCATAAATGTAGATGTTCGAGTGCTAATACAGCTGCAGTCATAACAGATGGGTTCTCCTGCCGTCAGGTGGGTCCTCGGTCGGCCGAATTCCAAAGTCCAGGTTCGGCGTCAGTTGTCGATGCTTCTTCCCTGACGTCAGTGCGACAGGGGTATAAAGGAACCAGCCAACACCATTTTCTTCAGTTTTTCTTGCCCCAGATGTCAGGTGCCCCCAGAGGGAAGGCAATACATAAATTTGTATAATAAAGCAATGCAATATAATCAAAATACAGTAGTTGCAAGCAAATACACCATAAATGAATACCCCAATCAGGTTGTATGAGGAGGTGTTAGCCAATAGGCCTGTCCCAAGAGGGGAAGGAGGGAGGGAAACCTGGACTGCAGCTGTATTAGCACTCGAACATCTACATTTATGGTAGGTACAAAACTGTACTATGTTCATCGTGCATACAGCTGCAGTCATAACAGATGGGTAGAATCCCAAAGCTAAGAAAGGGGTGGTAGGTACTAGGTGGAACTAGGAGGAGCCAGGATGCCCTGCAAGACTGCAGTGGCAAAGCCTGCTCTAGTTTTGGAGTATAATGGTAGGTGGTAGTGCTTGGAGAAGGTATGCACAGAACTCCAAGTGGCTGCTTCCAAAATATCTTTGGTAGGAACTCCTCTGAGGAAAGCTGCAGAGGTAGCTGTGGCCCTTGTGGAGTGAGATCTGATGCCTGTAGGTACAGTTTTGCCATGAAAAGAATAGCAAAAGCGTATGCAGTGGGCTATCCGTTTTGAGATTGTCTGTTTGGAAATTGTCTTTCCTTGAGCTCCTATAGCATAGGACGCAAAGAGCTGTTCTGATTTTCTGAAAGGCTTTGTTCTGTCCAAATAATGCAGTTGACTGTGGATGTCCAAAGAATGTAGTAATCTCTCCCCTTTGTTTTGAGGATTAGGATAAAAGGTAGGTAAGTGTATGGCCTGATTCAAAGCTACCCTGGATACCACTTTTGGCATAAAGGATGGATTGGTTTGTAAGGAAACTCTGTCCTGATGGAAGATGATAAAAGGCTGCACAGCCATGAGAGCTTGTAGCTTTGAAACTCTATGAGCTGAGGTAATAGCCAGAAGGAAAGCTGTTTTCCAGGACAAATACTGCAAATCTGATGAGGCAGCTGGCTCAAAGGGAGGCAAGGTCAGTTTTTCCAGAATGAAACTGAGATCCCAAGCAGGTATTGGTTGTTTCCTTGGAGGTTTTAGATTCTTAGCCCCTCTGAGGAACTGTCTTAAGACAGGGTGAGAGAATAAGGGTGGATCAGTGTTGTATTCTGCAGAAATGGCTGAGGCATGGATTTTGATGGAGGAGAATGAAAGTCCACTGCTTAGCAGCTCAGCTAGATACTGTGGTATTTGAGGTAAATTCAGTTTTCCAGGATCCAGGCCCTTTTTCTCATTCCAGACACAAAACCGTTTCCATTTTGCGGAGTAAGCTTTTCTAGTTGACGGCCTTCTGACCTCCAAAATGACATCCTGCACCTCCTTGGAGAGTAGGGTCTGCTGTGATGCTAAGAAATCTTCCATGCGGCTAGATTGAGTGTTTTTAGCTGGCTGTGAAGAGTTTTGAAGCTATGCTGAGTCAGGAGAAGAGGCATTAGAGGCAGGGTCCATGGTGGGGAATGCGTCAGGCTCCTCAGGAGTGGGTACCAGTGTTGTCTTGGCCAGTCTGGAGCAATGAGAATCATCTTTGGTCTGTCTGCTCTGGTTTTCAATAGAACTTTGGGCAGCAGAGGAAGAGGTGGGAAGTCATAAACTGTAATTGATGTCCAACTGAAAGAGAGAGCGTCCACTCTCCAAGCCTTTGGATGAAAAATCCTTGAGCAGAATTTTGTCAATTGGTGATTTTTGTGGGAGGCAAAGAGATCTATGTCTGGCCTCCCCCATGCTTGGATTATCTCTTTAAAAACTTTTGGATGCAACTTCCATTCGTGTGGATCTGTCATATTTCTGCTTAGGTTGTCTGTCAGCGTGTTTTCCTTGCCTGGCAAGTACTGTGCTTGTAGTTAGATTTGTAAGTCCATGGCCATGTTCCAAAGTGACATGGCCAGTCTGCATAGGGGGTATGAATGTGTTCCTCCCCGTTTGTTTATGTACCACATAACTGTGGTGTTGTCCATTCTTATTAATAGTTGACCTGGTTGCAGAAGGTCTTTGAAAGCTATAATAGCATTTATTACTGCTAGCATTTCCTTTTGATTGATGTGAAGGTGCTTTTCTTTTTGGGACCATTTGCCCTGAATGCACCGATCTGTCATGTGCGCCCCCCAGGCGTAGTCTGAGGCATCTGTAGTGATGACTTGATTTGCTTGAGGCTTGCTGAATGGAAGACCTGTGTTTGTTTGGCATGCTTGAGCCCACCACATAAATTCCTTTTGAAGACATGGAATTAGTGGTATTATTGTTTCCAAACTGTGGCTGTGTTGAGACCATAGGTTTTTCAGGTACCATTGAAGTTTCCTCATATGCAGCTTTGCACATGGGATTAGTAAGATGCCATGAATCCCAGAGCCTGCAGGATTTTCCTTGCAGTCAGCCTGGTGCAATTTGCTAGTGCTCTGACGTATTGAGTTAGTTGCCCCTGCTTCTCTGGCGTAAGGTAGGCCATCTGGGTGTTTGTGTCCAAGTTTGCACCCAGGAAAATTATTTTCAGAGAGGGTATTAGTCTTGATTTCTTTTTGTTGACTGTGTATCCCAGAGAGTTCAACAACATTATTACATAACCCAGATGTTTCAGAAGAATGTGCTTGCTGTCCGCTTGGATCAGGCAGTCGTCCAAATAGGGGTATATTTGTATCCCTTGAAGTCTGCAGTAGGCAATTACTGATGCCAGGCATTTCGTGAATACTCTGGGCACAGTAGATAAGCCAAAGGGCAATGCAGAGAATTGATAATGGGTTGAACCTGCAAGAAATCTGAGGTATCTTCTGCAATTTTGTCTGATTGGGACATGCAGGTATGCCTCCTTGAGGTCCAATGTTACCAGCCAAGACTCCTTGCCCAGCATGGGAAGAAGCTGCTGTAGAGTGAGCATCTTGAATTTTGGTACGAGTAGAAATGTGTTTAGGATGGATAGGTCCAAAATAGGTCTCCAATCTTTTCCCTTCCTTGGTACCAGGAATAGTCTGGAATAAAAACCTTGACCTTGTTCGTGTGTAGGTACCTCTTGAATAGCTTTCATGTTTATGAGATCTGTAATTTGCCTTTGTGCCTCTGTCCTTTGATTGTGTGGCAGGTTTGGCATGCCTCTCATTTTTAGAAGGGTGTGAAAATGGAATCTGTAGCCTCTGTTTATAATGTCCAGGATCCATTTGTCTTTTGTGACAATATGCCAATTTTTTGAAAATAATGCCAGTTTTCCTCCTAAGGGTGCTGCCATTTGAGTCTTGCTTGGCATGCAAAGGAGAAAGTCATTGGGCTTGCTTTCTGAATGGTTGCGAGTTATCCTCACCACCTCTTTGTGTAGGAGCTTGCCATTGTCTGCCTCTAAACAATCCTTGGGATTGTCCTCTGCCCCTTGGGTGCCTGTATCTACCTCTTTGGAGTCTGTCCGTGGCTGGAAAGGAGCAATTTTTGGAAGGCCAATTTCTACTGAAACGTGGGGGTGGTACCTGTAGATAATCTTTCACAGTTTGCATTGATTTAGCCTTTTCCTCCATTTTCCTTAATACCTCCTCAGCATTAGCACCAAATAATACATCCTTTTGTAGAGGGGCATCTAGTAATTTTGCTTTGACATGATCTGGCAAGGTTTGTTCCTTGAGCCAGGCATGTCTACGTATGACTGATCCTGTAACAGCAGCTCTACATGAGGCCTCTAGAGCATCAAAACCACATTGTAAGGTATGCTTACCCACTTGTTCTGCACTATGCATCAAATCCTGCAACTCCTTCAAGTCTGGTTGTTCAGGTTGTGACATTTTACTTTTCAATTGTGATAACAAAAACTGTTGGTATTTTAGCATATGGAACTGACAGTTTAAGGCCCTCATGGTTAAGGTAGCCAAGGTATGTACCTTTTTTCCCCGCCTTTCTAAGGATCTGGAATCTCTCTCGGAAGGTAATGGATTTTTAGCAGTGGAGGCCTTAATTCCCTTGGGGCCCTGTGAGATGGTTTCTGGGTCAGCAGCATGGCTTTTGTATAGAAATTGGTGTGAGTCAGGAACCCTGTAGTACCTGTCAGGCTGGACTGGGGCTGGAGGTAGAGAATCCGGGTTAAGGCAGGCCTCCGAGTAAACATCATCTAGGATGTCCAAGACAGGAGGTATAGCCAGAGGCCTGTGCTGAGGTAGCAAGAGAAATTCCCTAAGCCTTTTCTTGGAATCTGAATAATCTTGGCCTTCCCAGTGGAAGTGTTCCCTTAAGGTATGCAAAGTTTCCCCAAATGAGTAATCCTCTGGGGATACAGAAGGAATGGACTCCTCTGCATCAGAGTCTTCAAAAGGGGAGTAAGAATGTTCCTGATCATCAGAGTGCTCTGAAATAATGGAGCCCTGATCAGAGGAGGGGGATTCTTCCTCCACTCTGGGCCTTTTGTCCGGTGGGGGTTGAGAATCCTTGATAAGAGTAATTAAATCCTCAGCCATTTTAAGCATCTGTTTTTTAGGCATGGGGCCTGGAGATGGGCCCTGTGTAGCTTGTCTCTTAGAATGCATGGCTGCTTTAGACTTAGTGAAAGCCTTGATGGAAAAAGAAGAGGAAGGTCTGAAGACACCTTGAGAGGAGGTAGACCTGTCCACATTTTGAGATTCAACGCCAAGAGTGGCTTCGGTATCTGTAGTCGGGGTGTGGGCTGAGGAGCCTGCGACCTCGGGCACAGGAGACACTGCCAATGAAGTGTCGTCGGTAGTCAGGGGCTGCGTAGGCACCTCGCTGAGAACCGGACCACGTGTAGTCTGCTTTGGGGTGGTGTCAGTAGAGGCCGCGGACCTCGTGTGTCGGTCCTTATCTTTGCGCTTTTTAGACAAAACTGGAGTCGGAGTATCCGACGACATAATATAGTTAAATGTTTTGCCAAAATAATGCTGGGCGAACTCCGCCCGACGCTTAACGGTGCATTTGCTGAATGTAGCACAAAAGCGACAGACCGAGACGTCGTGGTCTGGGCCTAAACAAGGAATACAGAGGGAATGGAAATCCTTATGCGGTATTTGCTTCCCACATGAAATACAATTATTAACTTTGTCTGACATCGGTCTGAGGCAAGAAAAGTTTCCCCAACGGGGTACTTAGCATTCAAGAAGACTTCGGTTTCAAAATTTTCGTAATTTCAGGAGCTGGCCGACCGGCACTTGCAAACTGCTTCTGCTTTGGGCACCGCGTGGCAAGAAAGACTGAAGAAAACGGCGTCGGCTGGTTCCTTTATACCCCCTGTCGCACTGACATCAGGGAAGAAGCGACGACAACCGACGCCGGACCTGGACTTTGGAATTTGGCTGACCGAGGACCCGCCTGACAGCAGGAGAACCCATCTGTTATGACTGCAGCTGTATGCACGATGAACATCACCTTAACCATTATACCAACCCTCAAAGACCAGAAGTTTTACACTCAGAGTCTGGGAGATCAGAAATAAGCTGACAAGACTGAGAAAGAAGAGTCAACACATACCTGGACATATGGCTCTGACAGTTAATAGCCCTAAAAGCCACAGTGCCTTTCCATGTTTCTGCTGCCTTTACCAGAAGACAATAACCTGGAAGGAGGAAGCAACTGAGACTTGTCAGAAGCTACAGACACCAGTGAAGGGTCAGCAGTAGGACATCATCCTCAGACACCCTATAAACCTATCAGGCTTATTAGGAGCTGGAGGCAGAGAATCAGAAGCTTAGAGGCATTGGAAGAAGCAGCCAAAACAAGAGGAATAGCAGAAGGTCTTGGAGATTCCATCTGCAACAACTCATAGTATCTCTTGTGGATTTCAGAAACCTGAACATAATCCCATTTTAAAAATTCCATCACCCTGGTGATTTTGTCTCCAAATGAAATTGCCTCAAGGGGAATATCAGAGGCCTATTAAGAGTCTTCTTCCTCTGACCCATAGTGTAAAGGAGAAGGAATCTGGGAAGAGTAAACAAGGGATTCCTCATTAGACTCCAACTACTCCTCAGAGGAATCCTGCTCCCTGGGCCTTTTAAGGGGAGCAGAGGACCAAGGGGACAAAGGAACAGAAAGCCCCTGAGGAGGCTTTAATGCCATTAAAACCCTGAATAAAGGCCTGGCAGTCACATTGTGGATCCCAAGAAGTAGGAGAAACATGTTGAGATTTTTTGTTTCTTCTTTAAAGGAATGTCTGCCCTATAAAACATAGGAGGCTCTGACCCAGGGTAGCATTCAATAACTGCAGCAGGAACTTCTTCCCTGACTAAAATGCGTGGAACACCCCTAGGCCCCTTGGAAATAATCAACCGTGGTTCCCCCTGAACATCTGAAATGGACACTTGCAAAGCCTCATTGGACGTGCTCCCAGCTGGATCCTCGACGACCTCCAACCTGGTTACAGCAGAAGATTCCGACAAGAAAGCTGGGTGAGCCTCTGGGTTTTCACTGACCTCAGGAGAAATGCCCAGCAGAGGCTGGACAGCGGAGGATTCTAGTCTAAACTTTTTAACCGTCTTCCCAATGGCTGACCCTCAGGGCAGGTAGTTCCTTCCACTGTATCTTTACCAAGAGGCTTAAGGTGCTGTTTCTCAAGATACAAAGAGGTAAAAAAAAAACTACTATGAAGGGTTTTGGGTATGGAAGCCTGACAAATTGAACAAGTCATTGGGCATGAGAAGCTCTTAGGCAAAAAAGGCACTTATGGCAGTCTTTATGGGGAGTCTAATTCTCGCACTGGCATTTACCATTCCTGGATGGCATTAACCCCCTGAAGCAAGAGAAAAACCCAACTGGGCATTTATCTGCAATGACACGATACCAGCAAGACGTGGGCATTTAACTGTCAAATGAAAACTGTGTTCAAATTGGCAGAAATGACGTAGGCATTCAGACCAACAAGCTGGAGATGTGTTCAGACTGGAGGCAAAGACTTCTTTCCGAGGATGGTAGTCCGGATGTCACCATTATGCGCTATACTACACAGGGTGCATGTGTGTGACATGCAACACTAGGCTTTGGTATACAGGCTGACGTTGGGCTTCCACAGCAGGGAATCCCATACACATATGTTAAGAATACTGCAACAGTGAATAGAAGGACATTTTATGGATCTGACTCTTAAGGGAAGATTTGCTGTCTGATGTACACTGTCTATGTTGGAGCCTATGAATTGTATGGACTGAGCAGGAGATAGTTTGCTCTTTTGACATTGACTGAAATGCCCAAGTGAGTCATTAGATGCTACAAGAATAATGTCTCAGTAATAGATCCTGAAGGTAGCAGTTAGAAGCTAATTTAAATATAGGAATCCAAATTGCTTACAGCCCAAGAGGCTGTCATGACTGCCATTACCTTGGTGAACACCTAGGGAACTGCGGTGAGATCAAATGACAATGCCCTGAACTGACACTGGCTACCAGCCAGAAAAAGAGGAATCTGCTAGACTGCCACTGGATCTTTATATGATAGTAGGCATCCTGCAGAATGACTGAACACATACAAATGTCCTTCCTCAGTAGAGGTAGAATGGACTGCACTGCAAACATCTGGAATTTTGTCCATTTTACATGTTGAATACGACCGCTCACATCTAATACTAGAACTAAAAAGAAAGTACAGTTGTGTACACTTACCATAAATGTAGATGTTAGAGTGTATTCACTGTTGCAGTCATTACATTTGGGTTATCTGCTTGCAGGTAGCCCTCAGTCGGCCTGATTAACAAAGTCTTGGGGCCTGCGTCGGTTGCTGTCCCTTCTTCCATGATGTCAGGTCGTCAGGGGTATAAAACATGAAACCAATGCCATTACATCAGCTTTTCTTGCCTTAGATGTCAGGTACCCCCCTAATGGAAAGCAATTAAATATAAAAGTACAATGATATACCTCCAACAAAAAAGCAAATACACCAAAAAGGCTTTTAAGCATAGTAAAGGAAAGTAGAGGTATAGCCAAAAGAAGTTAGGGGGCTGGAGGGAGGGTAACCAGGACTGCAACAATGAATACACTCGAACATCTACATTTTGTGATAAATGTACACAACTGTACTATGTTCTTCGTGTTTCACTGTTGCAATCATTACATTTGGGTAGATTCCCAAACCTATGGTTGGGAGGAGGAATTTAGATTAGGGCCAGCTATAAGGCCCTGGAAGACTGCAGTGGCAAAGCCAACTCTGGATTTAGAGAAAATTGGCAAATGATAATGCTTGGTGAAAGAATGTACAAAACTCCTGGTAGCAGCTTCTAGGATGTCCCTGGTAGGGACGCCTCTGAGAAAGGCTGCAGAGGTAGATGCAGCCCTGGTGGAGCGAGGTCTGATCCCCTTGGGGATAAGTTTTCCATAATGCTTATAGCAGAAATGAATGCAATGGCTTATCCATTTAGAAATGGTTTGCTTTAAAATAACCTTCCCCTCTGCCCCTGCAGCAAATGCCACCAGCAGTTGTTCAGATTTCCTTTGAGGTTTAGTCCTGTCCAAGTAGAATCTAAGTTGTTTGTGGACATCTAAGGAATGCAGTATCCATTCCCCTTTATTCTGTGGATTGGGAAAGAAGGTTGGCAAATGAATGGACTGATTAAGAGCCACACTGGATACCACCTTGGGCATGATGGATGGACTTGTTCTGAGGGACACCCTGTCTGCATGAAAGATGATGAAAGGCTCCACTACCATAAGGGCCTGTAATTCAGATACCCTTCTAACTGAAGTAATTGCTAAAAGGAAAGCTGTTTTCCAAGAAAGAAATTTTAAGTCTGCAGTAGCAGCTGGCTCGAAAGGAGGTAGAGTGAGTTTCTTCAAGACAAAGTTAAGGTCCCAGGCTGGGGTTGGAGCTCTCCTGAGTGGTCTCAAATTTTTGGCCAATCTGAGGAACTGCTTGAGCAGTGGATGAGAGAAGAGGGGAGGTTATGTGTTATAATGAGCTGAAATGGCTGAGGCGTGGATTTTAATGGAGGAAAAAGACAGGCCCTTGTGAAGCATCTCAGTTAAGTATTGTAAAATCAGAGGTAAATTGGGCTCTGCTGTGCTCATCCCTTGAGATTGGTTCCAGGCACAGAATCTTTTCCATTTTTCAGCATAAGATTTTCTAGTACTAGGCCTCCTTGCCTCTAAAATGATATCCATCACAGGTTTGCTGAGGGATTGTAAAGGAGAGATTAAGTAATTAGCCAGGCTGCAAGGTTCAGTGTTAGAAGCTGAGGGTGCAGAATCTGGTTCTCCTGCTGAGACAGCAGAGGAGGAGTCTGAGTCAGATGCCATAGAGATAACAGTGACACTGCGCATAAGGGGGTTGCCAGTGTTGGAGCGGCCAGACTGGAGCAATCAAAATCATCCTTGGCTGTCCTGTTTGATTTTTAGTAGTACTTTGGAGAGCAGAGGCAGAAGGGGGAAGGCATAGACTGATAGGTTTTTCCAGCTGAAGGACAGAGCATCCAGGTTTGTTTGTGGGGAGTCCTTGTGCAAAATATGTCCAATTGGTAATTCTAGGGAAGAGGCAAATAGGTCTATATCTGGGCTCCCACATTTGCTCGTCAACATGTTGAAAGTCCTTGGTTTCAGTTTCCACTTGTGCGCGTCCATGAGGTTTCTGCTTAGTCCGTCTGCCAGTGTAATTTTCCTGCCAAGAACTGAGCTTGTAGGTGCACTTGGTAGCTCAAGACTGCGTTCCACAATGCCATGGCTAGTCTGCAGAGGGGGTAAGAATATGTACCCCCTGCTTGTTTATGTACCATATAACAGTGGTGGTGTCCGTCTTTAACATTAGTTGTCCAGGAAGAATGTGGTTCTTGAAGGCTGTCGGAGCATTCTGTACAGCTAACATTTTTTTTTAATTGATATGCAGGTGCATTTGACTTGGGTTCCAGTTGCCCTGAATGCACTTCCCTGCCAGGTGAGCCCCCATGCATAGTCTGATGTGTCTGTTGTTAGGGTTTGGGCAGCAGGGGGTGGTGTAAAATATAGTCCCTTGTTTTGGTGGCAGGCCTCTGCCCACCAAAGGAACTCTAGGCGTAGGCAAGGTATGATAAGAATCATTGTTTCTAGGTCCTGAGAATGCTGACACCATAAGCTATTTAAATACCAATGGAGTTTCCTCATATGCAAGTCTTGCATATGGAATTAGAAGAATGCAGGAGGCCATGAACCCCAAGGCCTGCAGTATTTGTCTTGCAGATAGCAGGGTTTTTGTAGCCACTTGTTTGAAGTAGGTTGCCAAATGAATTTGTTTCTCTGGCGTGAGGTAAGCTATCTGGGAAGTTGTATTCAAGCTTGCTCCCAGGAATATAATTTGTTGACAGGGTACCAGTTGTGATTTCTTTTCATTTATGGTGTACTCAAGACAAGTTAGAACCCTTTGTACAAAGGCCAGACGATTCAAAAGTATGTCCTGGCTTTCTGCCTGAATTAGACAGTCGTCCAGGTATGGGTATATTTGAATATTTCTTTGCCTGCAAAATGCAATAACTGGAGTTAGACGTTAGACACTTTGTGAATACCCTGGGCGCAGTAGATAAGCCAAAGGGCAGTGCAGAGAACGGATAGTGTGTGTAGCCTGCTTTGAAGCCTAGGTAGCTTCTGCAAGATTCTTTGATTGGGATGTGCAGGTATGCTTCTTTTAAATCTAGTGTTGCCAACTAGGCATCTTTGCCTAGCATAGGAAGTAATTGGTGAAGAGTCAGCATCTTGAATTTTGGAATCTCCAAAAAGGTGTTTAGAGTAGACATGTCCAGGATAGGACGTCATGAATTGTCTTTTCTGGGTACCAGGAAAAGTCTTGAGTAGAAACCTTGTCCCTTTTCCTCTTCTGGTACCAGCTGAATAGCCCCCAAGCTTAACTGAGAAAGTACTTGTTTTTGGGCCTCTGCCCACTGATTTGGGGGCAGGTCCGGCCACCCGCTTGGTTTGGCAACGTGTGAAAGTGAAATCTGTATCCCTAGGACACTATTTAAAACCCATTTGTCCTGGGTAATGAGTTCCCAATTCTTTGCATGAAGAGCAATCTTTCCCCCAAAGGGGCAGTCAATTGATAAGTGCTTGGTAAATTTAAAAGGAAGTCACCGAGACAGTTTATCATAGGGGGAAGTCTTAATACTCCCAGATTTGGAAGTGGAGCCCCCCCCCCCTCACTGCTTAGTTGTGTGTGTCCCCTGGGACTGAAACCTGGGGTTTTTCCTGTGTGTGGGTTTGGCTTGAGAAGACCTGGAAGGGGCTGGAAAGGACCAATTCTTAGAGGGCCAGTGCCTACTGAATCTAGGAGGCAGAAATTGCAAAAAATCTTTAACAGTTTGCATAGACTTAGCTTTATCTTCCATCTTTTTAAGAACTTCCTCAGCCTTGTTTCCAAACAGGCAGTCCTGGTTTAATAGAGCATCCAACAATTTAGCTTTAACATAACCAGGCAAAGATTGCTCCTTAAGCCAAGCATGCCTTCTGAGCACAGACCCAGTAACAGCAGCCCTGCAAGAGGCCTCTAATGAATCAAAACCACATTGAAAAGTATGTTTTCCAACTTGTTCAGCAGAATGCATTAAATCCTGTAGTTATTGTCCACACAGTCAGGAATCAACATAATTTTCTGTTTAAGCAGTCCAATAACATGTTGCTGATACTTTAACATATGACACTGGCAGTTTAAAGTCCTAATGGCCAAGGTTGCAGAAGTATAAACCTTCTTACCCCATCTGTCCAACGCCCTGGAGTCTCTATCAGAAGGGGTAGGATTTTTAGCAGTAGAAGCCTCAATGCCCTTGGGCCCATGTGAAATAGTCTCTGGATCTGCAATAAGAGGAACTTGTAGGACTCAGGAACCCTGTTGTATCTGTCAGGTTTTCTGGGAGCAGGAGGCAGGGAATCAGGGGCCAAACTAGATTCCAAAAAAGCATCAACAATGTCTAGTACAGGGGGAATAGCTAAAGGCCTATGCTGAGGTAGGAGAAGGAAATCCCTAAGCCTCTTTTTTGAATCAGAAAAATCCTGGCTTTCCCAGTGGAAATGCTCCCTTAGAGTATGTAAGGTTGCCCCAAATGAAAAATCCTCAGGAGGGGAAGCAGAGGGAATGGAGTCCTCTGCATCAGAATCTTCATAAGTAGATACGGGCAAATCCAGATCATCAGAAGAATCAGAAAAAAACAGAATCCTGATCAGAAGATCCATAATCAACTTCAGTCCTAGACCTCTTAGAAGGGGGGGGGGGGATTTGGGCTACCCTTGATTAGAGTTATTAGATCTTCAGCCATTCTTATAATTTGTTTCTTAGGCATACAGGTCTGAGCATGTGGCCTGGGTGTCATTTTTTTAGGCATGGATTGAGATTTAGGCCTAAGTAAAGAAGGAGGCGTCGATTTAATATGCAAGTCTGTAGGCCTGAATACACCCACAGAAGCCGGTGCCTGCACAGCGGCTCCGGACCCATCCAAGGTAGAGACATCCGCAGGTTCCATAGTTGAAGCATCTCGTGGCATACCGGACTCCGAATTGGTCTCAGCAGAGGCTTGCGAATCAGAAGTAGCAGGTATCATGGGCTGCGAATGCGCCTCACAGAGTACCAGCGACTGGCTTCGGAGAAGCGTTGTCGGCAATTTTGGACCTCTGCAGCCTGTCTCTGTCTTTATCTTTGCATTTTTTTGGAACCCCGGTAGTTGAATGGCTAACCGACGACATTTCTGCATAATTAAATCAAGAACCAAAATATTTAGAGGTGAAAATATACCGACGACGGATAGTGCGCTGATTAAATAAAGCACAAAACCGACAGCAAGGTACGTCGTGGTCAGGGCCTAAGCAAGGAATACAGTACGAATAAAAATCTTTAAGAGGTATTTGCTTTCCACAAGTAATGTAATTATTAACTTTTACTGACATCAGTAAGCAGCAAGAAAAAGTTTCCCCAATGGGATACTTCGCTTTAGTTGAAGACTTCGGTTCTGAAACTCGAAAATGAAAATTTCAGGAGTCGGTCGACTGGCACTTGCGAGCTGCTTCTGCATCGGGCACCGCACGGCAAGAAAGACTGATGTAAAGGCTTTGGCTCCATGTTTTATACCCCTGATGACCTGACGTCATGGAAGAAGGGACAACAACTGACGCAGGACCCAAGACTTTGTTAATCAGGCCGATTGAGGGCTACCTGCAAGCAGATGACCCAAACGTAATGACTACAACAGTGAAGCACAAAGAACATACTTGAACAGACTCCAGAAACCTTGTTGGTCACAGGCAACAGGTTGGATGACTATTGTCCAGCAACTTTAGAAGATCTGTTGCTGCAGATTCCAAATGAATAGGTGGAGTACCAGGAATATCCTGTGTTATCTTTGGAGGTTCTGAAAAGGGTACCATATAACCTCTGGTAATGTTCCTTACCACCCAAGAATTGGAAGTTATATTTTGCCTGGCTATACAGGATGTAAGCAGAAGCATCCTCTGACTGCCTCCAGAGTGCAGCATTCAGACAAAAGTACAGTTTTGTACCTACCATAAATGTAGATGTTCGAGTGCTAATACAGCTGCAGTCATAACAGATGGGTTCTCCTGCCATCAGGCGGGTCCTCGGTCGGTCGAATTCCAAAGTCTAGGTCCGGTGTCGGTTGTCGTCGCTTCTTCCCTGACGTCAGTGCGACAAGGGTATAAAAGAACCAGCCAACGCCATTTTCTTCAGTTTTTCTTGTCCCAGATGTCATGTCAGGTGTCCCCAGAAGGAAGGCAATACATAAATTTGTGTAATAAAGCAATGCCATATAATCAAAATACAGTAGTTGCAAGCAAATACACCATAAATGAATACCCCAATCAGGTTGTATGAGGAGGTGTTCGCCAATAAGGCCTGTCCCAAGAGGGGAAGGAGGGAGGGAAACCTGGACTGCAGCTGTATTAGCACTCGAACATCTACATTTATGGTAGGTACAAAACTGTACTATGTTCATCGTGCATACAGCTGCAGTGATAACAGATGGGTAGAATCCCAAAGCTAAGAAAGGGGTGGTAGGCACTAGGTGGAACTAGGAGGAGCCAGGATGCCCTGCAAGACTGCAGTGGCAAAGCCTGCTCTAGTTTTGGAGTATAATGGTAGGTGGTAGTGCTTGGAGAAGGTATGCACAGAACTCCAAGTGGCTGCTTCC
This sequence comes from Protopterus annectens, assembly GCF_019279795.1. Taxonomy (NCBI): domain Eukaryota; kingdom Metazoa; phylum Chordata; order Ceratodontiformes; family Protopteridae; genus Protopterus; species Protopterus annectens. The sequence continues at coordinate 104,008,226 of NC_056746.1, forward strand.
AAAATATCTTTGGTAGGAACTCCTCTGAGGAAAGCTGCAGAGGTAGCTGTGGCCCTTGTGGAGTGAGATCTGATGCCTGCAGGTACAGTTTTACCATGAAAAGTGTAACAAAAGCGTATGCAGTGGGCTATCCATTTTGAAATTGTCTGTTTGGAAATTGGCTTCCCTTGAGCTCCTATAGCATAGGACACGAAGAGCTGTTCTGATTTTCTGAAAGGCTTTGTTCTGTCCAAATAATAATGCAGCTGTCTGTGGATGTCCAAGGAATGTAGTAGTCTCTCCCCTTTGTTTTGAGGATTAGGGTAAAAGGTAGATAAGTGTATAGCCTGATTCAAAGCTACCCTGGATACCACCTTTGCCATAAAGGACAGGTTGGTTCGTAAGGAGACTCTGTCCTGATGGAAGATGATAAAAGGCTGCACAGCCATGAGGGCTTGTAGTTCCGATACCCTACGAGCTGAGGTGATAGCCAGAAGGAAAGCTGTTTTCCAGGACAAATATTGCAAATCTGTTGAGGCAGCTGGCTCAAAAGGAGGCAAGGTCAGCTTTTCTAGAATGAAATTGAGGTCCCAAGCAGGTATTGGTTGTTTCCTTGGGGGCTTTATATTCTTAGCCCCTCTGAGGAACTGTCTTAAGAGGGGGTGAGAGAATAAAGGTGGATCAGTGTTGTATTCTGCAGAAATGGTTGAGGCATGGATTTTGATGGAGGAGAATGAAAGTCCACTGCTTAGCAGCTCAGCTAGATACTGTAAAATATGAGGTAAATTCAGATTTCCAGGATTCTGGCCCTTTTTCTCATTCCAGGCACAAAACCGTTTCCATTTTGCGGAGTAAGCTTTTCTAGTAGACGGCCTTCTGGCCTCCAAAATGACATCCTGCACCTCCTTGGAGAGTAGGGTCTGTTGTGATGTTAAGGAATCTTCCATGCGGCCAGATTGAGTGTTTTCAGCTGACTGTGAAGAGTTTTGAAGCTGTGCTGAGTCAGAAGAAGAGGCATTAGAGGTAGGGTCCATGGAGGGGAATGCGTCAGGCTCCTCAGGAGTGGGCACCAGTGCTGTCTTGGCCAGTCTGGAGCAATGAGAATCATCTTTGGTCTGTCTGCTCTGGTTTTTAACAGAACTTTGGGGCAGCAGAGGAAGAGGTGGAAAGGCATAAACTGTCATTGTTGTCCAACTGAAAGAGAGCGTCCACTCTCCAGGCCTTTGGATGAAAAGTCCTTGAGCAGAATTTTGTCAATTGGTGATTTTTGTGGGAGGCAAAGAGATCTATGTCTGGCCTTCCCCATGCTTGAATTATCTCTGTAAAAACTTGAGGATGCAACTTCCATTCATGTGGATCTGTCATATTTCTGCTTAGGTTGTCTGTCAGCATGTTTTCCTTGCCTGGCAAGTACCGGGCTTGAAGTTCGATTTGTAATTCCAGAGCCATGTTCCAAAGTGACATGGCCAGCCTGCATAGGGGGTATGAATGGGTTCCTCCCTGTTTGTTTATGTACCACATTACTGTGGTGTTGTCTGTCCTTATCAATAGATGACCTGGATGCAGAAGGTCTTTGAAAGCTATAATAGCATTTATTACTGCTAGCATTTCCTTTTGATTGATGTGAAGGTGCTTTTCTTTTTGGGACCATTTGCCCTGAATGCACCGATCTGTCATGTGTGCCCCCCAGGCGAAGTCCGAGGCATCTGTTGTGATGCCTTGATTTGCTTGAGGCTTGCAGAATGGGAGACCTGTGTTTGTTTGGCATGCTTGAGCCCACCACAGAAATTCCTTTTGAAGACATGGAATTAGTGGTATTATTGTTTCCAAACTGTGGCTGTGTTGAGACCGTATGTTTTTCAGGTACCAGTGAAGTTTCCTCATATGCAGCTTTGCACATGGGATTAGTAGGATGCAAGATGCCATGAATCCCAGAGCCTGCAGGATTTTCCTTGCAGTCAGCCTGATGAAATTTGCTAGTGTTCTGAAGTATTGAGTTAGTTGTCCTTGCTTCTCTGGCGTGAGGTAGGCCATCTGGGTGTTTGTGTCCAAGTTGGCACCCAGGAAAATTATTTTCTGAGAGGGTATTAGCCTTGATTTTGTTGACTGTGTATCCCAGAGAATTCAACAACATTATTACAAAAGCCAGATGTTTCAGAAGTATGTGCTTGCTGTCTGCTTGGATCAGGCAGTCATCCAAATATGGGTATATTTGTATCCCTTAAAGTCTGCAGTAGGCAATTACTGATGCTAGGAATACTCTGGGTGCAGTAGATAAGCCAAAGGGCAATGCAGAGAATTGATAATGGGTTGAACCTGCAAGAAATCTGAGGTATCTTCTGCAATTTTGTCTGATTGGGACATGCAGGTATGCCTCCTTGAGGTCCAATGTTGCCAGCCAAGACCCCTTGCCCAGCATGGGAAGAAGCTGCTGTAATGTGAGCATCTTGAATTTTGGTACGAGTAAAAATGTGTTTAGGATGGATAGGTCCAAAATAGTGGAGGCCTTAATTCCCTTGGGGCCCTGTGAGATAGTTTCTGGGTCAGCCGAATGGCTTTTGTAAAAAAATTGGTGAGAGTCAGTAACCCGGTAGTACCTGTCAGGGTTGACTGGGGCTGGAGGTAAAGAATCCGGGTTAAGGCAGGCCTCCGAGTAAACATCATCTAGTATGTCTAAGACAGGAAGTATGGCCTGTGCTGAGGAAGCAAGAGAAAATCCCTAAGCCTTTTCTTGGAATCTGAGTACTCTTGGCCTTCCCAGTGGAAGTGTTCCCTTAAGGTATGCAAGGTTTCCCCAAATGAGTAATCCTCTGGGGGGGGGGGACAGAGGGAATGGACTCCTCTGCATCAGAATCTTCAAAAGGGGAGTAAGAATGTTCCTGTTCATCAGAGTGCTCTGAAATAATGGAGGCCTGGTCAGAGGAGGGGGGGGCTCTTCCTCCACTCTGGGTCTTTTGTCGGGGGGGGGGTTGAGAACCCCTGATAAGAGTAATTAAATCCTCAGCCATTTTAAGCATCTGTTTTTTAGACATGGGGCCTGGAGAAGGGCCCTGTGCAGCTTGTCTCTTAGCATGCATGGCTGCTTTAGACTTAGTGAAAGCCTTGATGGAAAAAGAAGAGGAAGGTCTGAAGACACCTTGAGAGGAGGCAGACCTGTCTACATTTTGAGATTCATCACCAAGAGTGGCTTCGGTATCTGTAGTCGGGGTGTGGGCCAAGGAGCCTGCGACCTCGGGCACAGAAGACACCGCCAATGAAGTGTCGTCGGTAGGCAGGGGTTGCGTAGGCGCCTCACTGAGAACCGGACCACCTGTAGTCGGCTTTGGCGTGGTGTCGGTAGAGGCCACGGATCTCGTGTGTCGGTCCTTATCTTTGCATTTTTTAGACAAAACTGGAGTCGGAGTATCCGACATAGTTAAATTTTTTGCCAAAATAGTGCTGGGCGAACTCCGCCCGACGCTTAATGGTGAGTTTATTGAATGTAGCACAAAAACGTCAGACCGAGACATCGTGGTCTGGGCCTAAGCAAGGAATGCAGAGGGAATGAAAATCCTTATGCGGTATTTGCTTCCCACATGAAATACAATTAACTTTGTCTGACATCGTTTTGAGGCAAGAAAAGTTTCCCCAACGGGGTACTTAGCTTTCAAGAAGACTTTGGTTGCAAAATATTCGTAATTTCAGGAGCTGGCCGACCGGCACTTGCGAACTGCTTCTGCTTCGGGCACCACGCGGCAAGAAAGACTGAAGAAAATGGCGTCGGCTGGTTCTTTTATACCCCTGTCACACTGACGTCAGGGAAGAAGCGACGACAACTGACGCCGGACCTAGACTTTGGAATTCGGCCGACCGAGGACCCACCTGACAGCAGGAGAACCCATCTGTTATGACTGCAGCTGTATGCATGATGAACATTATTCAGGGCTACTGATAAGGCTTCCCTCTGAAAGGCCAAAGAAACATTGGTTCTGTGGACCATCTCTGCCCAAAAGATGTCCCATGTGACTGCATCCATCTCTGCATCTTGGAGGCCTGTCTCCAGGTGTGTCCTGGTGAAAACTTTTGAGATTTTTTTAACCATATTTTTCTCTCTCCCCTTTGATTCCTGGAAAAGGTTCTCTGAGGAGTTGAAAAATTGATTCCAGTGGCAAACAAGGTCTTACCACCCTAGTTACTCCTGGTAAGACTTTCCTTGATTTTTGGTCCAAATAAGATGAAACCATCATAGGGGACACTTATGAAGGACATCTTAAAACCTTTTGTAAAGTTGTAGGGCTGTATCCAGATATGATGTTGCATGGTAACACCTGTGCCAGCTGACTGTGCTGTGCCATCTACTGCATTATATAGTAATCTCATGGCCACATTCGAGGAAGTCTGTAGGGTAGACGACTGGGTATCCACAGATTTCTGCATATTCTAAGGTAAATTACCCACCAGGGAACTTGAAAGTTCCTTGATCAAATCCTTCTAGAAATGTGTCCGGTGGCCATATAGCTCAGCACACAGAGAGCAAATGTAGCTGAAGCACAAGCCTGTTTCCCTAGTCTGCCAAATGCCCTCAACTCCTTGTTAGGCTAATGAACACAGGAACTTTCTTCGGACAGTTTTTGTATTGTGGCTGCTGCTACCAGCATAGCATCTACATGGGGACCCTAGCCCAATCTTTTCTTTCTTTGGGGGCAACTAGAATTGTGTCAGTTTTATTTTTCAGGATGGGGTCCACCACATCAGGTTCCTTCCAAGTTTTTTGGGTGATGTGTTTAACGAAGGCAACAGGATGAGAGACCACCCAGGCTGTTAAAGGGCCAGATATAAAAGCTTAGAGAGAAACAGACTCCACAGAAAAAGTGATTTCAGTGGACCCCCCCCCCACTCGTTTCATTAATGCAAGGATGCCTCCAAAGATGTCTTCTGTGGGACAACCATGGGGAGCTTTCTCCCTCATCTAAGTCAGTGTCTTCAGTGACTGACTCAGGACAGGAGTTATTATGCTTCCACTTACAAGTCCTTCTTCCAAGGAATGTGCCTTGGGACGTCTGAGGAAGACGCATTGAAGTCTGACATGGAGCTTGAATGCAGAGTGGTCTCAAAGCTTAAAGAATCCATCTTGTCCATATCTACTAAAATGAGAGGAAGTAAGGCAGTCTCCAAAGTAGTCTGGATGGATCTGAACTCTGAGCATGTGCTAGTCATTTTGGTCCAGATAAGGACCTCTCCATAGCCTCAAATGCAGACTCAACCAATGGAACTGAGGAACAGCCACCCAAAACAGCAGAAAAAAGTTATGCGCTCACCATAACGTTCCATCTGGGCTGTTGCTCTTCATTTGTCTTCAACAACCTGTGGGACACTGATATGGTATGGATCTGACTTAGCCACATTTCTCCAGCACCTTATCTGAGCTCCAAACTACTCCCCTACCCATAATGCTGCTCTCCTTTCTCCCTTCAGATAGAGTCTGCTGCCCCCATAGCAACCCAACCTGAAACAATGTCTTACACCCAACACTATAAACTCAGATATTATCAACATGAATAACAGTTTATGCCAAGGAAAGGGTCATGTCTTATCCAGCCAGACCACTACACAGCCCGTATGAGGCAGGGGGAAGGAGGGAGGGATGGTTGAAGGCAAATGAAGAACATATCAGATGGAATGTTATGGTGAGTGCATAACTTCTTTATTTGACGTTGTTGCCTTCATTTGCTCTTCAACTTGTGAGACAGTCTCCAGCTACTAAATACCTGGAAAGCCCTCATGAAAGGATATTCCATAACATGGCGGAGCCAAAGGATGACCTACTTCTGGAGAGATCAACTTGTAATGGGTGATGAAAGTATGTGAAGATGCCCAGATAGCCGCAGAGCAAGTGTCCTCCAAGGAAACTCTGGACCAAAAGCCGGCTGAAGTAGCTATAGATCTAGTAGACTGCACCTTAACATGACCTGGCAGAGGCACTCCCTTTGTTGAATAGAGTATATACACTGAGAAATCCAACGAGCAATGGTGACCTTAGATGCAGGCTTCCCTAAGACGGGCTTAAAATAGGAAACGAAAAGTTGATCAGACTTACAGAAGGCCTTTATTCTGTGCAAGTAAAAATGTAATTATGAACATCCAGCAGGTGAAATGTATACCCCCTTATTCTGAAAGTTCAGAAAGAAGATAGGGAGGATAACAGTATAGTTGTGTACACTTACCATAAATGAAGATGTTCGAGTGCATTCACTGTTGCAGTCATCACATTTGGGTTATCAGCTTGCAGTAGCCCTCAGTTGGCCTGATTATCAAAGTCTTTGGTCCTGCGTCGGTCGGGGTCTCATCTTCCATGATGTCAGGTAGTCAGGGGTATAAAGCATGCAGCCGATGCCATTACATCTGTTTTCTTTCCCCAGATGTCAGGTGCCCCCATAATGGGAAGCAATTATATACAAGGTTACAAATCCAACAAAAAAACAAATACACCAAAACGCTTTAAGCATAGTAAACAAGAATAGAGGTATAGCCAATAGAAGTCAGGGGGCTGGAGGGAGGGTAACCAGGGCTGCAACAGTGAATACACTCCAACATCTTAAGTTTACACAACTGTACTATGTTCTTCATGTTTCACTGTTGAAGTCATCACATTTGGGTAGATTTCCAAAGCTAAGGATGGGAGGAGGTATTTAGATAGCATTGGGACCAGCTATAAGGTCCTGCAGGACTGCAGTGGCAAATCCAGCTCTGTATTTAGAAAAATATTGCAAGTGGTAATGCTTGGTGAAGGCATGTACAGAACCTCCAGGTAGCAGCTTCTAGGATGTCCCTGGTAGGGACACCTCTGAGAAAGGCCGTAGAGGTAGATGCAGCCCTGGTTGAATGTGGTCTTATTCCCTGTGGGGTAGGTTTTCCATAATGCTTACAGCAAAAATGAATGCAATGGCCTATCCATTTAGAAATGGTTTGCTTTGAAATGGCCTTGCCCTCTGCCCCTGCAGCAAATGAAGCCAGCAGCTGTTCAGATTTCCTAAGAGGTTTAGTCCTGTGCAAGTAAAATCTAAGTTGTCTGTGCACGTCCAAGGAGTGCAGTATTCATTCCCCTTTGTTCTGTGGATTAGGAAAAAAGATTGGCAAATGAATGGACTGATTAAGGGCCACACTAGATACCACCTTGGGCATGAAGGAGGGATTGGTCCTGAAGGACACCCTGTCCGCATGAAAGATGATGAAAGGCTCCACTGCCATGAGAACCTGCAATTCAGACACCCTTCTTGCTGAAGTGATGGCTAGAAGGAAGGCTATTTTCCAAGAAAGGAATTTCAACTCTGCATTTGCAGCTGGCTCAAAGGGAGGTAATGTGAGCTTTTCTAGTAGAAGGTTAAGGTCCCAGGCTGGAGTAGGGGCTCTCCTCGGTGGCCTTAAGTTTTTGGCCCCTCTGAGGAACTGCTTCAGCAGTGGATGAGAGAAGAGGGGTGGTTCTGTATTGTAATGAGCTGAAATGGCTGAGGCATGAATTTTGATGGAGGAAAAGGAAAGGCCCTTGTGAAGCATTTCAGTTAAGTATTGAAGAATCTGAGGTAAATTGGGCACTACTGTGCCCATACCGAGTTTGGCTTTTTGAACAGAATCTTTTCCATTTTTCTGCACAGGATTTTCTAGTACTAGGCCTCCTTGCCTCCAGAATGACATCCATCATTTGCTTAATGAGGGATGGTAATGGAGAGATCAGGTAATTAGCCAGGCTGCCAGGTTCAGGGTCTGAAGCTGTGAATGCATAATCTGGCCCTCCTGCTGGGACAGCAGGGTAGGAATCTGAGGCAGATGCCAGCAGTGAGACACTGCGCAAGTGGTGGTATCAGTGTTGGCGTGGCCAGTCTGGTGCAATCAGTATTGTCCTTGGTTTGTCCTGTTTGATCTTTAGTAGTACCTTAGAGAGGACAGGCAGAGGGGGAAAGGCATAAACTGACAGGTTTTTCCAGGTGAATGACAGAGCATCCACTTACCAAGCTAGTTTTTGGGGAGTCCTTGTGTAGAATTTGTCCAATTCGTAGTTCTAGGGGGAGGCAAACAGGTCTATTTCTGGGCTCCCCCATTTGTTTCTCAACATGTTGAATAACTTTGGTTCCAGTTTCCACTCGTGTGGGTCCATGAGATTTCTGCTTAGGTCGTCTGCCAGTGTATTTAGCTTTCCTGGCAGGAATTGAGCCTGTAGGTGCACTTGGCAGCTCAAGGCTGTGTCCCACAGAGCCATGGCTAGTCTGCAGAGAGGATATGAGTGGGCTCCTTCCCGCTTGTTTATGTACCATATAACAGTGGTGTTGTCCATCTTTACCAATAACTGTCTTGGAAGAATGTGGTCCTTGAAGGCTATCAGAGCATTCTGCACAGCTAACATTTCTTTTTGATTGATATGCAGGTGCATTTGACTTGGGTTCCATTTGCCCTGAATGCACTTCCCTGCCAAGTGAGCCCCCCATGCATAGTCTGGTGCGTCTGTTGTTAGGGTTTGGGCGGCAGGGGGTAGAGTGAATGGCAGTCCCTTGTTTTGGTGGCAGGCCTCTGCCCACCAAAGGAATTGTATCTGTAGACAAGGTATGATAGGAATCATTGACTCTAGATCCTGAAAATGTTGACACCATAGGCTTTTTAGATACCATTGTAGTTTCCTCATATGCAAGTCTTGCATATGGAATTAGTAAAATGCAGGAGAGACCATGAACCCCAGGGCTTGCAGTATGTTCCTTGCAGGTAGCTGGGTCTTTGTGGCCAGTAGTTTGAAGTAGGCTGTCAAATGAACTTGTTTCTCTGGCGTAGGGTAGGCCATCTGGGAAATTGTATTCAAGCTTGCTCCCAGGAATACAATTTGTTGGCAGGGTACAAGATGTGATTTCTTTTCGTTTATGGTGTACCCCAGAGAAGTTAACACTTTCCTTACAAATGCCAGATGATTTAATAGTATGTCCTGGCTTTCTGCCTGAATTAGACAATCGTCCAGGTATGGGTATATTTGAATATTTCTTTGCCTGCAAAATGCAATGACTGGAGCTAGGCACTTTGTGAATACCCTGGGCACAGTAAATAAGCCAAAGGGCAGTGCAGATAACTGATAGTGCATGTAGCTTGCTTTGAAGTGTAGGTATTTTCTGCAAGATTCCCTTATTGGGATGTGCAGGTAGACTTCCTTTAAATCCAGTGTTGCCGACCAGGCATCTTTGTCTAGCATAGGCAGCAGCTGATGAAGAGTTAGCATCTTGAATTTTGGGATCACCAAAAATTTGTTTAGGATAGACAGGTCCAGGATAGGATGCCAGGAATTGTCTTTTCTTGTCTTGCCCCCATTCTTCTTCTGGGAGAGGTTGAATAGCCCTGATGCTTAAAGGAGAGAGAACTTGCTTTTGAGCCTCTGTCCACTGATTTGGGGGTAGATCTGGCCAACCGTTCGGGGCTGGTAAGGAGTGGTAGTGGAATCTGTACCCTTGGGAAACTATATTTAAAATTCATTTGTCCTGGATAATGAATTCCCAATTTTTTGCTTGCAGGGCAATCTTTCCTCCTAAAGGAACAGTCAGTTGTGCAGGGCTTGGAAGGTTTAAATTTAAGTCATTGAGACAGTTTACCATAGGGGGGAGTCTTACTACTCCCTGCTTTGGAAGTGGGAGCCCCCCCCCCCCACTGCTTAGTCCTGTGAGTACCTTGGGACTGAAGCCTGGGTGTTCTGCTGGTTCTGGGTTTGGACTGAAAAGGCCTAGAAGATGCAGGAAAGGACCAGCTCTTAGAGGGCCAATGCCTATTAAATCTTGGAGGCTGTACTTGCAGGAAATCTTTAACAGTTTGCACAGATTTAGCTTTTTCCTCCATCTTTTTAAGTACTTCTGCTTTGTTGCCAAACAGGCAGTCTTGCTTTAAGGGAGCATCCAGCAATTTAGCTTTAACATGATCTGGCAAAGATTGCTCCTTAAGCCAAGCATGCCTACTAAGTACAGACTCAGTGACAGCACCCCTGCAAGATGCCTCTAATGAATCAAAACCACATTGCAAAGTATGTTTTCCAACTTGTTCAGCAGAATGCATTAAATCCCGTAAATCTTTATTTTCAGCACAGTCAGGAATCATCATTATTTTCTGTTTAAGCAATCCAAAAATATGCTGCTGATACTTTAACATATGAAACTGGCAGTTTAAGGCTCTAATTGCCAAGGTTGCAGAAGTGAATAATTTCTTACAACATCTATCCAGCGCCCTAGAATCTCTATCAGACGGGGTAGGATTTTTGGCAGTAGTAGCCTTAATGCCCTTGGGTCCCTGTGAAACAGTCTCAGGATCCGCAGTAGGATTTTTAAAGAGGAACTTGTGAGAGTCAGGAACCCTTTAATATCTATCAGTTTTCTGGGAGTAAGAGGTAAAGAATCAGGGGCCAGGCTAGATTCCAAGAAGGCATCATCCACTATGTCCAGTACAGGAGGGATGGCCAAAGGCCTGTGTTGGGGCAGGAGTAAGAAATTCCTAAGCCTCTTTTTGGAGTCAGAGTAATCCTGGCTCTCCCAGCAAAAATGCTCCCTAAGAGTATGCAAGGTTTCACCAAAAGAGAAATCCTCTGGAGGGGAAGCAGAGGGAATGGAGTCCTCTGCATCAGAATCCTCATAGGTAGATAAGGGTAAATCCTGGACATCAGAGAAAACAGAAATTTCAGAGTCCTGATCAGTAGAAAAATCAGTCCTATGTCTCTTAGTGGGGGAAGGTTAGCTTTCCTTGATTAGAGTAATAAGGTCTTCAGCCATTCTTATCATTTGTTTTTTAGGCATAAGGGCCTGACCATATGGTCTGGGCATCAGTTTTCTAGGCATGGATCGAGTTTTAGGCCTTGAAGAAGAAGATGGCGTTGGTTTAATATGCAAGTCAGTAGGCCTGAATACACCCTCAGAAGCCGGTGCCTGCACAGTGGCTCTGGACCCATCCAAGGTAGAGACATCCGCAGGTTCCACAGTTGAAGAAGCATCTTGCGGCATACTGGTCTCTGAATGGGTCTCAGTAGAGGCCTGCAAATCTGAAATAGCAGGTATCAGGGGCTGTGAAAGCACCTCACTGAGTACCGGAGAACTGGCGACTAGCTTAGGAGAAGCGTTGTTGGCAGCTTTGGACCCATGCGGTCTGTCTCTGTCTTTATCTTTGCATTTTTTCGGAATGTCGGTAGTCGGGTTGCTTACCGAAGCCATTTCTGAATAACTGAACAGAGTACCAAAATATTTAGAATCGTAAATAAACAGACTATGAATAGTTCAAGGTTTGAATAAGGCACAAAATAGACAGCGAGGTAACGTCGTGGTCTGGGTCTAAGCAAGGAATGCAGCACAAATTAAATTCTTTATGAGGTATTTGCTTTCCACAAGAAATACAATTGATAACTTTTACTGACATCAGTTTAGAGCAAGAAAAAGGTTCCCCAACAGGGTACTTAGCTTATTTGAAGACTTTGGTTCTGAAACTCGAAATCGAAAATTTCAGGAGTCAGCCGACCAGCTCTTGCGAACTGCTTCTGCTTCAGGCATCGCACGGCAAGAAAGACTGATGCAATGGCATCAGCTGCATGCTTTATACCCCTGACTACCTGACGTCATGGAAGATGAGACAGCAACCAACGCAGGACGCAAGACTTTGATAATCAGGCTGACTGAGGGCTACTGCAAGCAGATAACCCTAATGTGATGACTGCAACAGTGAAACATGAAGAACATCTGATTGATGTTCGATTCGGAGGCCACTTTAGTCAAAAAGGATTAGTGCGCAAAGAAACTGACTTTATGGAAAATCATGCAAGGGGGCCTTAATCGATAAGGCCTGAATCTCCAACACCCTTATAGCTGAAGTTATAGCAATCAGAAAGGCTGTCTTCCAAGACAGGAATTGTAGATCCACTGAAGCAGTAGGTTCAAAAGGGGAAGAAACCAAGGCTTGAAGGACCAATTTAAAAACTAAAGGAGGGGTAGGGTCCTTGATCAGTGGCCTAAGAAGAAAAGCACCCTTCAGAAAAGCTTTGCAGAGTTTAGAAGAGGCTAGAGAAGCTGAATTATCTCCTATGTGGAAATTGGAAATAGCTGCCAAATGAACTGGCACCCTGCTGAAAAATGCTTGCCAGAAACTCCCAAGATAACCAGAACTGGAGCAGTGGAAGGATCCAAATCCCACTGAGCTGCCCAAATTGACAAATGCTTCAATTTACTGGAAATAACCCTTCCTCATGGAAGATCTATGAACCGCTACCAAAATCTTAACTGGAGAAGATAACCCAAGAGTCCTAACTATCATGGGAACTAGAGCAGCCAAGCAGTGAGCTGCAGACTGGCCAAATCTGGATGTGGGGTCCCTGAGAGATGTGAAATCAGATCCGGAATGGGATCCAGTTCATAGGTTCATACTAGGCTATCTGCCCAAGGGGCATTTATAAGCCTAGCCCAGAGTTTTGTGGCTTTCGCCACCCCTTTAGTTTGGAGGATACTATGCCCATTATTTTGCTGTGCCTCTGTCAAGCAGTGACACTGAGATAATCCCTGGGGTATATCTGCGATCTCCCATCCATTGGTCAAGATTTCTCTTGAACAAAGCCAGCGAGGTGCTCTGCCTCACATGTACCGGGATTTTGTTCCACAGCATAGGGAGTCTCTGGGTGATAAATCTGTCCCTCCAGCACATCCTATTAATAACCGTGTCGAGGTTTAAGTCTCCCGCCCTTGTAGTTCTGAGGGATCTAGATTTTTTGAGGTGAAGCATGTTCATTAATTCTGGGTTGGACATGGCCTTGTATGTCAGGCACAGGTCACCTCTGAGCAGACGGTAAGCGACTGAATAGAGCTGAAGTTCCTTCAGTCGGGCAGCATAGGACATATTTTTGAGACCCTTTATCTTTTTGGTGAGGAACTTTTGGGGCCTTTCCAGTTGCTGCAGGTGTCGTGTCAGATACATTCCGAATGGGGCATTGTACTCAATCATTGGTCTGATGAGTGATGAGTACAGGGGGACGATGACTTCCCTTGATCTAGATGTGAATCCCTTCATGATCAGGTGGGCAATGTAGAAGGTCTTCCTAACTACTTTGGCAATACCTCCTTCTCAAATTGGTCATCCATCAAACTAAGCCTAGATATCCTGCCCACCTGCCCTTCCACTATATTGGAAAAAGTGAACCTAGGATGCCATCCACAAATCGTAGGTAGACTCCTATGTGTTGATTCCAGTCGCTGTTATTTAAAACATGTTTATTCACAGTGATAGGTAATGAGTATGGAATAGCGGCCTGTGTAGGGATTCTGAAGGACATGGGTGTTGCAGAGAGAGAACTTTTTCTCATAGAGGAGTCATTGAAATTAGTTCTGGAGAACAATGTTTTCTTGAGCAATGGCACAATGTATAGGCAAGCACAGGGGGTAGCCATGGGAACCCCCTGTGCTAATTCCTATGCTAATTTAGTTCTCTCTTATTGGGAAAAACATGTTTTAAATAACAGCGACTGGAATCAACACATAGGGGTCTACCTACGATTTGTGGATGACATCTTTATTGCCTGGAAGGGAGGTGAACAAAGGCTGACCTCCTTTGTGGAATTTTTGCATTCCACTACTTCTTTCCTGAGATTTGATATAAAGAGCTCGTATGTGGCCCTGGACTTTTTTAGATGTTACCATTGAACTTACATCTGAAGGTTTTAGTTCTAAACTATTTAGAAAAGAGAGTTGGAAGAATTCCTTACTCTCTTTTGATAGTATGCATCCTAGGTTCACTTTTTCCAATATAGTGGAAGGGCAGGTGGGCAGGATATCTAGGCTTAGTTTGATGGATGACCAATTTGAGAAGGAGGTATTGAATTTGAAGGAGTGTTTTCAGGATAGGGGATATAGACATGATTTAGTGGAAGCAGCAGCTATAAGAGGCAGTGAGAATAGGAAAGGGAAATATAAGCCATGGCTTAGTATAGACACAAGGTCAGAAAGTAATGACAGCAGTCAGAATTGCTATAAGAATAATGATAGGAACAAGGACATGAAACCTAGAGTGACTTTGACCCATGGGAGTAACATTCAAGGGGTATGTGACATCATTAAGAGGAATTGGAATATCATTACAAGTGATAGGAACCTGAATGACATAGTAGGGGAAGTCCCGCAGTTCATTTATAAGAGGAACAAGAATCTGAAGGGTATACTTTGTCGAGATAGGGGCAATAATGATGTCACATGCTTACCTAGGTCCCAAGGCACTGTGCCATGTGGTAGTTGTAAGGCCTGTGAATATATAAATAGGGAGACAGTTTTTATACATCTGTCAACAGGGAAGAGTTTTACATTTAGGGGGAAAGCTACCTGTTGGACCACCAATGTGGTATATATGGCAGGATGTACATCATGTCAAGGATATTATGTTGGCAAGACCAACAATATGTTAAAGACCAGGATCCTGCAACATTTAGGCTCCATTAGGAATTGTGATGAGCACAATGCACTATATAATCATGTTAAGGATCACCCAACACATAATTTTAAATTCAGGGTGATTGCTAATGTATTTCTCAATAAGAGAGGTGGTGATATCAGGTTGAAAACAGAGGCTATAGAATCAAAATGGATTTTAGATTTAACAGCCCATGTTAAACCAGGGCTGAATGATATGGTAAACCCACTCTCAAAAATAGGCGTGCTTTTTATTGAATATACATCAGCAGTAATATGTGCCTTTAATTATTAATTGAATTGTTTGAATTAAGACAACCCACAGAAAAGGGCGGGTTTTTTCTGAGTACTGATTGGTGTAAGTATTTTTTAAAAATGTGATGTTTGTAAGAGCACTTTTGTCTGACGAAGGGTTTAGCCCGAAAGCGCTCACTTTGTTTTTACTCTCAGTGTTTTAATAAATATTTATTGTGTTCATACAGCAGCAGTTCCCAGTGATTTTCTTATTTTGTTTTTGTTGATAATTGGAAGCACTGGGATTAGGCTAAGCACTAGCTTTCTTCTTGGATGATTTTATGAGAGATCTTAGTTTTTTACTTATAATGATCAAGGGTGTTTTCCCGCTTTCTTCTTGGATGATTTTATGAGAGATCTTAGTTTTTTACTTATAATGATCAAGGGTGTTTTCCCTTTTAAGGATTTTGCTCTATCTTGTAGTAGCTTCCTCCTTTTGTTGTAGAGCTTGTTTATGGCTGGGGTCCACCAGACTGGACGCTTGCCTTTGGTACAAAGAGTCTTTGTTTTGTTTGGGATTGCCTGATCCATGCAGTCCTGTAGGTGCTGGTAGAAGGCATTTGTAAGTGATTCAGCGGCTTGAGTAATGGTTTCCGCAGTCTCGGGGGCCTTAAAAGAGACCACACTAGTCTTTAGAAGTGTGAATTCGGCTTTTGAGAAGTTCTTCACTGTGGTCTTTTTTATCTCAGGTGGGGGCGGGATGTGGACTTCCAGTGAGATTAGTTTATGGTCTGATCTCACCAGTGAGGGGTATACTTCCGGTGTTGAACATATTCAACATGAGACCACAAAGAAGGGACTTGGTGAGGCCAGAAGGGGGCAATGAAGATGACTGAGCTCCCCAGCCACTGTCCTTTCTGGATGAATTCTGAAATCATGGGAAGAGGAGGATAAGCATAGAAAAGACTGGAGGGCAAAGCATGAACTAGAGCATCTCTGTGGGGCTCCCCCAGAGGAGAGTTCAGAGTGAAAAACTCACTGTACATTGCATTGGAAGCAGAGGCGAATAGACTGCAGCAAGGCTGACCACATTTTAGAAAGATCTGCTTCGCTACTGAAGGATTCAGAGACCACTTGTAAGGCATCAGGATAGACCTGCTTAGCCTGTCCACTAGAATGTTGGACCTCCCCGGAATATGTGTTGCCAACAGAAAACAGCTGGTGGAGATCGCCCACTCCCACAATCTCATGGCTTTGCAGCAACTGGGATAAGACCTGGCCCCACCCCCATTTGTTGATATACCAGACTACCACCATGTTGTCTGTCTGGATGGCAGTTGCCCCTAGGGGGAGATGGGCATGAATAGCTTGCAATGCCAATAGCACTCCCATCATCTCCAGGACGCTGATATGCAACTGGGTCTCCAGGAAGACCATGTGCCTTGAACTGCCCATCCCAAACAATGCCCCCCCAGTGAAGCAGGGAGGCCTCCGTGATCACTGTAGTCAGAGGGGTGGAGAGAATAAACAGGTGACCCCAAAGATGATCTGGAGAATTGACTAAAGAGAATTTTTGCATGCCTGGGACTGACTAATAGGATGCAACAGGGGTAGATCCAGAAAGGACCACTGGACCGCCAGAGTCCATTGGAGCACCCTATGTAACTGAGTTGTGGGGATGAGGGTGATCGTGGCCACCATGGACCCCAACTCTTTTAAAACCAACTCAGGTGTTAGGAAGGCCTTGGTCTGGTGAGAAACCAAGCTCTAACGAAATCCAGAACTTGAACCGGTTGTAGGAGAGATTTGAGATCGATGGTGATGGCCACCTGGTGGGCGGTTCAGATGAGAAAGTCCCGGGCATGGCAGAGTTGATGCCTGGAGGGGATGGCGAGGAGCCAATCATCCAGGTAAGGGAAGACCTGGAAGCCCTGCAGCCGCAGGCGAGTTGTTACCACAGCCATCACTTTGGTGAACAACCATGGGGGCTGTGGTGAGACCAAAGGGTAGCACTCTGAACTGATCATGATTGGCCCTTGGCCTGAAGTGGAGAAACAGAGAGCATTTGTCCATTTTGATGTGATAGTACACATCTTGAAGGTCTACTGAGCACATCCAGTCGTTCTGCTGCAAAAAAGGGCAGGATAAATTGGAGTGTGACCATCCAAAATTCAGCCTTGGCAACTGACAGATTCAGGGCAGAGAGATCCAGAACTGGCCTCAAGTCCCCCATTTTTTTGGCATCAAAAAGAACCTGGAATAGATGCCTAATCTGGACTGGTCTAGGGAGATGGGCTGGATGACTCGTTTTTCAAGCAACTTGGAAATTTCCTGTGCTGTTGCTTCCTTTGCGCTGGTGGAACGCCCAGGAGTAACCTGGCCAGACTTGGCCTTTGAAAGAAGGGGACTGAATATCCTCTGGATATGATTCACAACACCCACTGATCATCTGTAATTGACTCCCAGGCTAATGGGTGTAGAGAGAGTCGACCCCCAACTGCCTCCAGAGATGAACAGCTGGGCAATCCTTCAGGGCTGCTGCACAGGTCTGTCAGAGAACGAATCCTGAGACCCTTGATTCCTTGGGCCCCCACTGCCACGAGGGTGGCATCTGTTGAATTCCCTGCTGCCTATGGGGGAAGGCACATCCCGAGCATCCTGGGAATAACCCTGAGACTTCCAGAACCACATCTTAGCCCCCCCCGCTAATTCCTGGAGAAGGATCATTGAGAGGTTGAGAAGTGGATTCCGACTGCAGACAGAGTCTTCCCGTCCACCTTGCTCTGGATTAGTCGCATACCGTTTTTCCAAAACAGTGTGGAACCATCGTATGGGGCCATTTGTAAAAGACACCTTGAAGGTCTCAGAGAAGGTACAAAGCTGCAGCCAGGCGTAATGCCTGATGGCAACGCCTGTCCCAGCTCTAGCAGCACCCTCTGTAGCATGAGAGAGAAGCCACATAAAGGTATTGACAATGGAGGTGAGGGTGGCTATTTGAGAGGAGAAAAAACTTCTTATCCTCTGACATGGACCCTGGGGTAGACTCGGCAACCTCCTTTACCAGGTCTCACTGAAGCCTAATAACATGTGCCATATAGTTCAGATCATGCACAGTGAATGTGGCTGAAGCATAGGCCCACTTCCCAAAACGGTCCAACATCCTAGACTCTTGGTCTGGTGGATGGACCGTGGAGCTTTCCTGTTTGAGCTCCTTCTTGGTGGCAGACACTACCATTATGGCATCGACAGGGGGGTCCCTTTGACCAATGTAACTTGTCTGTGGGGGCACTGAGGACCTTATCAGGGTGCTTGGGAACAGGATCAATCATGTCAGGCTCCTTCCATGCCCGAGATGTCACAAGATCCAACAGAGGATCCACGTGAGGGGACACCCAGGAAGTAGAGGGTCCTGCGCCAAACCCCTCGAGGAACACCAACTCGTCAGGGTTGTTTTTTTGGACAGACCACTCCCGCGCTGTTGCAGGATCTCCATGATGTGTCCAAATGGGACATGCTCTGGGGGGTGATTGGGGGGAACCCTCCCCTTCCTCCAAGTCCGTGTCTTCCGTGAGAGACTCCGGCAGTGAGTCTATGTACCTCCTTTTACACTTACGTTTTCGAGGAAACTTCTCGGGGGGGGGTCTCTGGGGAGGACACAATCATCTAGCTGCTCCTGTGTGGGAGCTCCCTGGGGCAAAGAGGCAGCAGGCTGTCCCTGAGGTAGCAGGATGGCAGAATCCAGACCATAAATAGAGGGAGCCAGGATGGATTCCAAAGACGAGATAGTCAAGGGTCTCAATGGGATCGAGAGAACCCTCTCCACTACGTCAAACACAGGAGGAGAATGAACCACCTGAGTTGGGGCTACAGACAGGTTTGTAATCTTCTGGCTCAATGGGGGAGCCAGAACCAAACCTCTAGGCATCAAGACTCTGATTGGAAGGCTCTGCTCTGAAAACTCAGAGCTGAAACCATCCCCTCGGATTTGAAGCCAAGAGCTGGATGGATCAGAGATAATCAGATCCGACCTACTGAACGTAATGGCTGGCGTTGAGGTACCGTCGGCGCTGACCCCTTGACGTGACAGCCCTCGGATCAGAGGACTCCAAAATCAGGGGTCGGATCGGAGGAGGAGTAAATTGGGATGAAGGCGGACTGCATGCCCCCATCCAGAGGGAGAGGGGGCAGGCAAGACTCCCATCTATATCTGGGTTCACAGGTACTAGACTATCGGCCCAAGGGCCTATGTAAGCCTAGCCAACAAGGTTCCATGGCTTAAGCCACCCAAGAAAGTTATTTTCCTGTGCCACTGTCGAGCAGAGACAAAGTGATCCCCGGGGTGTATTTCCTACTTCCCATCCACTCAAGATTTTTCTTGAAGAGTGCTAATGAAGAACTTTGTTTGACATAGATGGGTAGCTTGTTCCAGAGTATAGGAAGTCTCTGGGACAGGAATCTATCCCTCCACCATGTCCTGGAGTGTGGATGAATCTCTGCATTATCCCATCCATCTTGACTTCGGAAAGGCTGCAGGGGAATATGGAGGAAGAGGCCATCGACACCGGCCTAGACAGACGGTGAGGTGAGGTGATGCCGATGCCGGGGAATGGCTCTAAAGCAACTCCGGGTCTGGGGAGAAATGAGGGGGAATGGAGCCAGGGAGACTCAATACTTGGAGCAGAGCGAAGCTTGTCAGGGGGTCCTGCTGAGGACGAGCGATCAGGGGACCTCTTCTTTGGCCTGTCGTCCTGTTTGTGCTTAACCCAGTCACTGGTCCTCTTTGCGGGAGGTTGAGTCCCAGAGGCTGGGACGGAGATGGAAAGTAGTAGAAGGGGTGGCCTGGGCCCCCGTGGTAGGTTTGGGGAGAAGGCCTTTCAGGATAAGTTTATTCTTCCTGTCGATCAATGTGCAGGGACTGAACTCTGCCCAGATCGAGCAGGAGGAATCAAGATGGGCAACCCCCTAGACACTCAATGCACAATGTGTGGCCATCAAAGTACAGTTTTGTACCTACCATAAATGTAGATGTCCGAACTGGATAGCATCTGCAGTCATAACAAATGGGTTGTCCTGTCGTCAGGCAGCCCTTCGGTCGGCCGGATTCCAAAGTCTGGGTCCGGCTTCGGCTGATGTCGCACTTCACCCGACGTCATCACTGCTGGTCTTCGGGTATAAAGGCATCAGCCGACGCCATTTTCTTCAGTGTTTCTTGCCCCAGATGCCAGTTGCCCTCTTGGAAGGCTAAATTTTGGATAAATGCCAATGTATGCAGACAAGGTAGAAGGCAAATACAAAAAATAAGCATGTATGTACATATATACAAACAAATACACCATAAGAGACCCCCCCCCCCAGCTAGCTATTAGGAGGGTAAATACCCTAGGAGTACCACAGAGGAGAAGGAGGGTGGGTAATCCTGACTGAGAATGCTATCCAGTTCGGACATCTACATTTATGGTAGGTACAAAACTGTACTATGTCCTTCATGGATGCATCTGCAGTCATAACAAATGGGTAGAATACCATAGCCAAACTAGGGGTGGAGGAAGAAAAATTATGGTGCAGTTAGGATCCCTTGCAGTACAGCAGTGGCAAACCCTGCTCGGGATCTAGAGTACAGAGGTAAATTATAATGCTTGGCAAATGTATGCACGGAGGTCCAAGTAGCCGCCTCAATAATGTCCTTGGTTGCCACTCCTCGTAAGAAAGCTGTGGTAGTGGCTGTAGCTCTTGTAGAATGAGGTCTTATGTTCTGTGGAATTGGTTTTCCATGTTAGGAGTAACAGAATCTTATGCAATTTCCTATCCATTTGGAGATTGTCTGTTTGGAAATTGCTTTTCCTTCCCTTCCTGTTGCATAGGCTACCAAAAGCTGGTCAGTTTTTCTGTTACTTTTTGTTCTGTCCAGGTAGTAGCGTAACTGCCTATGCACATCCAAGGTGTGTAGCAGTCTTTCCCCCCTGTTCTGTGGGTTGGGAAAGAAGGTAGGGTAGGTGGATTGCCTGGTTTAAGGATACTCTGGATACCACCTTAGGCATAAATGTAGGATTAGTTCTCATGGACACCCTGTCTTGATGGAAGATTAGGAAGGGTTGCACTGCCATTAAGGCCTATAGTTCAGAAACCCTCCTTGCTGAGGTAATTGCCAGTAAGAAAGCAGTTTTCCATGATAGGTGTTGCAGATCTGCTGTTGCTGCTGGTTCAAAAGGCGGGTGTGTCAACTTTTCTAGCACAAAGTTCAAGTCCCATGCTGGTAATGGAGGTTTCCTAGGAGGTTTTACATTCTTTATCCCTCTGAGGAATTGCCTGAGTAGAGGATGTGAGAAGACAGGTGGATCGAAGCTGTATTCTGCAGAAATAGCTGATGCATGTATCTTGATGGAGGAATAGGACAGGCCCGTATGTAGGAGCTCTGCCAAGTACTCCAGGATGTTAGCAATGTCTATGTTTGACACATCTTTTCCTCTTTCGGCACTCCGTGACAAACCTTTTCCATTTTCCTGCATAGTTCCTTCTTGTTGAAGGTCTTCGGGCTTCAAGGATAATGTCTTTAACCCTTTGTGATAAGTCTGGGTTAGCTGTTGTTAAGTGATGTTCCAGGCAGTCAGTTGTAAGGTTTTTAGGTTTGGGTGCATGATGTTGTAGTTGTTCTGAGTTAACATCAAAGGTATCAAGGGTATTGTCCACATTATCCCCTGTGACATGCTCCTCAGCAAAGGATACCAGTGTTGTCTTGGCCAATTCGGAGCTATCAGGATTATCCTTGGGCGTTCCTCTTTGATTTTCAGTAGTACCTTGTGCATCAAAGGAAGAGGTGGAAATGCATATGCTATCAGGCCTTTCCAACTGAAGGATAGAGAGTCCACCCTCCATGCCCGTGGGTGGTACGTCCTTGTGCAGAATTTCCTGAGCTGGTGGTTGAGTGGGGATGCGAATAGGTCTATTTGTGGCATTCCCCATTTCTTTGTGATGGCCTTGAAGATGTCCGGGTGCAGCATCCATTCGTGAGCATCCGAGGTGGTTCTGCTTAACATGTCTGCTAGGGTGTTTTCTTTTCCTGGCACAAATATTGCCTGTAACTGGATGTTGTAGCTTAGAGCCATGTTCCAAAGGTCCAGTGTCATTCTGCATAGGGGGTATGAATGAGTGCCTCCTTGCTTGTTGATGTACCACATGACTGTGGTGTTGTCTGTCCTTATCATTAAATGGCCTTCTTTGAGGAATGGCCTACATTTCTGGATTGCTAGTTTTACTGCCAGCATTTCCTTTTGGTTTATGTGCAGGTGCAGCTGGTCTGGAGTCCATAATCCTTGTATGCACTTGTCCAACATGTGTGCCCCCCAGCCTAGGTCTGAGGCGTCCGTTGTGATGGTTTGGTTTGCTTGACAGTTGTGGAAGGGCAAGCCTAGGTTTGACTGGCATGCTTGGGCCCACCATAGGAACTCTTGTTTCAGGCATGGGATTAGTGGAATTTCGGTTTCTAAGCTGTGCCTGTGTTGAGACCATAAATTCTTTAGGTACCACTGTAGCTTTCTCATATGCAGTCTGGCATGGGGAATCAGGATTATGCATGATGCCATGAAGCCCAAGGCCTGCAATATTTTTCTTGCTGTTAGTTTGTTCTGCTTTGTTAATGCCAAGAAGTAAAGAGGAAGTTGTTCTTGTTTTTCTGCAGTCAGGAATGCCATTTGTTTTACTGTGTCCAATTCTGCACCCAAGAATGTTCTTGTCTGGGATGGGATCAGTCTTGACTTTTTTAAATTGACTGTGTATCCCAGGGCTTGTAGTAAGCAAATGACCCTTTGTAAATCTGTTGTCAGCTTGTCTTTGTTGTCCGCTTGTAGCAGGCAGTCGTCCAGGTATGGATAAATTTGGATTCCCTGTAACCTGCAATGAGCGATTACTGATGCCAGGCATTTTGTGAATACTCTGGGCGCAGTAGATAAGCCAAAGGGCAATGCTGAGAATTGATAATGCTCTGATCCTGCAAGAAATCTGAGGTATCTTCTGCAATTTGGTCGTATGGGGACGTGCAGGTATGCCTCCTTGAGATCTAGAGTCACCAGCCAACACTCCTTGCCCAGCATGGGAAGAAGTTGTTGTAAGGTCAGCATTTTGAATTTTGGGACGATGATGTATGTGTTTAAGACGGACAGATCGAGAATGGGTCTCCAAGTTTTCTCTTTTCTTGGAACTAGAAAGAGTCTGGAGTAAAATCCTTTGCCCTGTTGTTTTATTGGTACTCTTTCCACAGCTCTCATCTTTGTTAGTTGAGCTACCTGTTTTAGAGCTTCTGTTTTTTGAGTTGGAGGTAGGTTTGGCATTCCTCTTTTTACTGGTAAGGTGTGGAAGTGGAACCTGTAGCCTTGGTCTATGGTTTTTAAAATCCACTTGTCTTTTGTGATATAGTGCCAATTTTTTGAAAATAAAGCTAACTTTCCGCCTAAAGGTGCTGCTATTTGCTCCTTGGTAGGCGGTGTCAGAGCCAAGTCACTGTGATTGTCCTGTTGCAATGGCAGTGGTTGTGTCTGTGCCTCGCTGGTTATTGCCTTGCCATTGGCGTCCTCTGTAGGCACCTCCTCTGGGTTGGTTTCTGCCTCTAGAGCATCTATTCCTGCCTCTTTGAGTCTTTGATGAGTCTGGAAAGGACCAATTTTTGGCAGGCCAGTTTCTGCTAAACCGTGGGGGCTGAACCTGTAAGAAATCCTTAACTGTTTGTACAGATTTTGCCTTCTCTTCCATTTTCTTCATTACTTGCTGAGCAGAGGTACCAAATAGACTGTCCTTATCCATAGGAGCATCTAACAGCTTTGCTTTTACATGATCTGGCAGGACCTGTTCTTTCAACCATGCATGCCTTCTTATCACTGTGCCAGTCATGGCTGATCTAAATGAAGCCTCCAGTGCATCATAGCCACATTTTAAAGAATGGTTACTAACGTGCTGTATGTTATTCACCATTTCTAAAACATATTTCTTATCTAAGGATTCTTCAGAGGAAAGTTTCTTAGTTAACTGATCAAGCATAAACTCTTGGTATTGGATCATGTGAAACTGACAGTTTAAGGCTCTAGCTGAGAGAGTAGCAGAGGTGTAAACTTTTTTGCCCATCTCTCTAATGACCTGGATTCCCTTTCAGAAGGGAGAGGGTTTTTTGTTGAGGTAGAAGCTACTGCTTTAGGCCTCTGGGATATAGTCTCAGGATCTGCAAGTGGGGCCTTGAAAAGGTGGTGATGAGTGTGTGGCACCCTGTAAAATCTGTCTGGTTTGGCAGGGGCTGGGGGTAAAGAATCAGGTGCAGTGCAAACATCATTAAATGCATCATCCACAACAGGCAAAACTGGAGGAATAGCTAAGGGCCTATGTTGTGGTAAGTGCAGAAAGGTCCTAAGCCTTTTTCTTGAATCTGAGAAATCTTGTCCCTGCCATTGAAATTGTTCTCTCATGGCATGTAAGGTTTCCCCAAAGGAAAATTCCTCTGGTGGAGAGGCAGATGGAATGGATTCATCAGCATCGGAGTCTTCATAAGTGGGAAAAGGAGCCTCTGGCTGGTCTGTAGTGTCTGAGTCATCCGAAGAGTCATCAGAGCACTCTGGCTGGGGTGGCTCTGCCCTAGGTCTCTTTTCTGGGGGCTGAGAGGCCCTGTCTGGGTGAGATTGGGATCCCCTAATTAAGGAGATTAAATCCTCTGCCAGAGTAAGCATTTGAGAGCTAGAAGTGTGTCTGTGTGAGGGGGCCTTAACAGGCACTGTTTTAACAGTTTTGGCTGCTTTGGCCCTGGCAAAGGCCTTTATAGACATGGCTGCAGGAGGCCTAGCAGCACCACGTGCTGGAGTAGAGACATCCAAAGGGATGGTGTCAGGTAAATCACTAGAAACCACAGTAGTAGGTAAATTTTCAGAGGCCGATTCAACTAATGTAGCAGGAGCCTCGGTAGCAGTCATGGATTCGGCTGAGGGTTGACCTGTTTTCTCGGTTTCGGCCGAAACCGAGACACTCGCGGCTTGCTTATCCGTGGTTTCGGCCGAAACCGCGGACCGCGAGTGTCGGTCTTTTTCTTTGCGTTTTTTAATTATTTGGGTAGTCGGGTGATCCGACGGCATAATGTACGCAAAATCTGAGCCGAAAAACTGTTCAGCAAACTCCGACCGACGCCTAAGCGTTCGTCGGTTGAAGGAAGCACAAGCTAAACAGGCAGCTACGTCGTGGTCTGGGCCTAAACAAGCTAGGCAGTAAGAGTGGAAATCTTTATGAGGTATTTGTTTCCCACAAGTTAAACAATTATTTACTTTTTCTGACATCGGCTGAGGCAAGAAAGAGTCCCCAACGGGGTACTTAGCTTTTTAGAAGTCTTCGAAGTAGTATTCGGTAGTAGGAATCTCTGGATCTGACCGACCGGCACTTGCGAACAGCTTCTGCTTCGGGCGCCACGCAGCAAGAAAGACTGAAGAAAATGGCGTTGGCTGATGCCTTTATACCCGAAGACCAGCAGTGATGACGTCGGGTGAAGTGCGACATCAGCCAAAGCCGGACCCAGACTTTGGAATCCGGCCGACCGAAGGGCTGCCTGACGACAGGACAACCCATTTGTTATGACTGCAGATGCATCCATGAAGGACATCTGGGGAAAGCTTATGACCACACTCAGTGCATTTACGAAAACCAGGTCTGGGATTCTCTGAGATGGTCAAGAGAGAGAGGCCCAACCAGAAGAAAAAACACTCCTAGAGACAGAACAGAAAGAAAAAAACATTTTTTTTTGAACTGACTCGAAACAGGAGGTGATCGAAAAGACAGAAAAAGAGAATTCTTAGATGGAAAGAAGATCTAAAGCAGAAAAGTTAGACACACTTACCCAAAAATAGCTCAGAGCAATGGATCACAATGCTTAAATGAGTGCGGCAAACCAGATCTGAAGTGAGGAAGGCGACAGGGGCATTATGGGTAGGGGAGGAGCTTGGAGCTCAGATCAAATGCTGGAGAAATGCGCCAGAGTTTCATCCATGCCAGATCTGTGTCCCACAGGTTGAACAAATGAAGACAACTTCAGATTCAGTGGTTCTCTCAATTCCAAGGAATGACAGCTCCAAGAAGGACCTCATAACCAAGCTGTCCAGGGCCAAAGCCCTGAGCAGTGGGGAAGGCTCCAAAAGTCTTGGGAGTTAACTCCACCTTCAGCAATCTAACCCTGATGCTCTGGCTTCAAGACTCTACTTGACCAGAGTGTACCTGTGTCAAATAAGTGAGGGAAGAAGTCAAAGCTGAAATCTCCAGGGCTACCAGCTCTGAAGCGGATACTGTGGGAAGGCTGGATCCGATGTGCACCAGCTCCAAAAACAGAGAGAGTGTTGTAAGCAGTACCACTGGGGTCAAAGGAGTTGATCCCGGTTCTTTCCTAGGGGACATAGCTAGGAGGATTCCCAGCTGAACCTTAGTCTTCTAAAACTTCATCATTCAGTCGACATTTAAACTCAGTGAGATTCTTGGTGGATCAACGAGTTCTCAAAGAAGAGGCTATCAAAGCAGGCCTCGAAGGTATCTTCCGTAGTACGGGCAAATGAAGACTTGGTAATGAGCCCTGGAGAAAATTAGAAGTTATGTACTCACCATAACGTTCCATCTGAGTAGGTGACTTCATTTGGATGCAACCTGTGGGTATCGGATCCGACCTCGGATCCGAGCCGGCATTTCAAAAGCTTAGGCTCCGAGCTCCTAGCTCCTCCCTCTTACCCATAACCCCTTGCCAAACCCTGACTGACCTCAGATTGAGTTTGCCTAAATAATACTGACTACAGTACACGAAAAAGCATAAATACTCGCTCTATAAAGGTCAGGGGGATGGAGGGGGGGATGGTTGCATCCAAATGAAGTCACCTACTCAGATGGAACGTTATGGTGAGTACATAACTTCTAAATCTGAAGTAGGCAGACTTCATTTGTCTGCAACCTGTGGGACAGAGTCCCCAGCTACCTGAATCTTGGGCGGCCGTCATGGAAGGATGTTCCGGAGCACCGCTGAGCCAAAGGATGCTCTTCCCCTGGAAACAACATCCACCTTATAATGAGAAATAAAAGTATGAGGCGATGCCCAAGTAGCTGCCGCGCAGATATCATCCAATGACACACGGGACTTAAAGGCGGCTGACGTGGAGACTGCCCTAGTAGAATGAGCCGTAACCCTCTGAGGAGCAGGTCTACCTGAAGTGTCATAAGCCTGCAGAATACAATTAGCAATCCACCTAGATAGTGTGACTTTAGACACTGCTTTACCCAAAGCAAATTTAGCAAAGGAGACGAACAGCTGATCTGATTTCCTGTGACCAGCTGTTCTGTGAATATAAAATCGTAATTGTCTATGAACATCCAAGGAATGCAATTTGTATTCTCCTTTGTTTGAATACTTGGGAAAAAACACAGGTAAATTGATTGATTGGTTAATATTAGATTCTGAAGAGACCTTCGGGAGAAAAGATGGATTGGTCCTGAGGCACACCCTATCCGGAAAGAAAGAAAGGTAAGGCGGCTTGACGCATAGAGCCTGAAGTTCAAACACTCTTCTGGCTGAAGTGATAGCTACTAAGAAGGCAGTCTTCCAGGAAAGGTACTTTAGGTCTGTAGAAGCTGCAGGCTCGAAGGGAGGAGCAGTAAGGGCTTGCAGAACTAACGATAAGTCCCAAGGTGGTACAATCTCCTTGACTGGAAGCCTCAACAAAAAATCCCTTTGAGAAAGGTTTTGCACAATTTCGCCGTCATGAGGGGAGCTGTCTCATGACCAATGTGATAATGCGAGATGGCTGCCAATTGTACCTTAATTGTGGAAGAACTTGCCCCTTGATGAAAAAGGTCTGTTAAAAAATTCAGCACTGCTGACATAGGTGCTGAGAAAGGATCCAAAGTTCTCTGAACCGCCCAAATAGAGAATCTCTTCCATTTACTCCGATAAACCTGCCTGGTGGAAGGTTTATGAGCTGCCACTAAGATGGTCTTGACCGGTGACGAGATACCGGGAGTCCTAATCAAGGATGGAACTGGAGCAGCCAAGCTGTCAATTTCAGGGTGCGTAGGTTGGGAACCGAAATTCCCAGAGGGTGAGAGATGAGATCCGGAATTGGATCCAGAATCCAGGGTGGATTGATTTTGTGAGACCATACAAAGGGGAACCAGGGTTGACGAGGCCAGAACGGGGCAATGAGAATCATTCTGCTCCCCGAACTGTTGGCTTTCTGCAGAAGCCTCTGCATCAGAGGTAGTGGAGGGTAGGCATAAAGGAGACCGGGAGGCCAAGCATGCACCAGCGCATCTCTCTGGAATTCCCCTGGTGGGGGAAGCAGAGCGAAGAAATTGTCGCATTTGGCGTTTGAGGGAGAGGCAAAAAGATCGCAACAGGGTTGCCCCCAAACGGCAAAAATCTTCTTCACTACCTGAGGATTGAGAGACCACTCGTGAGGAGAAAGAATGGTGCGACTGAGTTTGTCCGCAAGGATGTTGGATTTTCCCGGAATGTGCGTTGCTACCAGAAAGCGTTTGGTGGAAATTGCCCATTCCCAGACTCTCATGGCCTCTCGATAAAGGGGATAGGACCTGGTTCCTCCCTGTTTGTTGATGTACCAGACTACTGACATGTTGTCTGTCTGAATTGCAATAGTCCCTGAAGGAAGAACGTGGTGAAGTGCTTGCAACGCTAGGAGCACCGCCCTCATTTCCAGGACATTTATATGCAACGACGTCTCTGTGGGGTTCCACGTGCCTTGGACAATCTTTCCCGCAGAATGCCCCCCCCACCCGAGGCAAGAAGCGTCCGTGGTCACTGTGGCTTGGGGAAATGCAGCACAAAAAGGTCTCCCTGTCAGGGGCTCCGGAGAAAGAAGCCACCAAAGAAGGGAATCCTTGCACGCTTTGCTGACCGCTATCGGAGTGTTGAGAGAGGAACAGAGAGGGGACCACTGAACCTGAAGGGTCCATTGAAGAACCCGCATGCGTGCAGCATGAATGAGAAGCGAGATAGCTGCCGCCATTGAACCTAGGGCCCTCAGGACCGAAGCTGCAGTCGGAAATGGTTGCAGGACCGCTGCTACATGACACTTCAGGTTGGCAATTCTGTCTGGAGTGAGGAAGGCTCGCATTGACCTGGTGTTTAGCCTTCCTCCTATGAAATCTATAGCTTGTGTGGGGTGCAGTAAAGATTTCTCCCAGTTGACAGTGATGCCCAGCCTTGGGGCTAGTTGAAGAAAGTAGTCCCTGGCTGAGCACAGAAGATGCCTTGATGATGCCGTCAGGAGCCAGTCGTCCAGGTACGGAAAGAACTGTAATCCCTGGAGCCTCAGGTGGGCCGCTACCACCGCTAGAACCTTGGTGAACACCCTGGGGGCTGAGGTGAGACCAAAGGGGAGGACCCTGAACTGATAATGACTGGCTCCCAGCCGGAAGCGAAGAGACCTCCTGGACCGTCTGTCCATGCGAATGTGGTAGTACGTGTCTTTGAGGTCGATGGAGCACATCCAGTCGTTCTCCCTCAAGAGGGGGAGTATAGATTGAAGGGTGACCATCCGGAACTTTTGCTTGGTTACTGACAGATTCAGCTGGGAAAGATCTAAGATTGGTCTTAAGTCCCCCGTTTTCTTTGGCACCAAAAAGAACCTGGAGTAAAACCCTGACCCGGTTTGATCTGGGGGGACGCACTGGATAGCTCTTTTTTCTAGCAGCTGTTCGATTTCGATAGCTGCTGCCTCCCTTTGGTCGGGTGGAACATCTGGGAGGCTGCAAGATCTGGGAACTTTGTACAGGGGGATTGTATAACCTCTGGATATCACGGGAAGCACCCAACGGTCTGATGTGATGGACTCCCAAGAAGTTAGGTGCCTCGAGAAACGCCCCCTGACTGTCTCCAGAGACGGACAGCCGGGCAACCCTTCAGGGCTGCTGCGTGGGTCTCTCAGAGAAAGGTTCTCTGGACCCAAAGTTTCTAGGAGCCCCCCTGCCTCTAGGACGGCGACCTCCCTGTCCTCCTCTGCCACGGGAGGACTGGTTATCCG
The DNA here is from genome assembly GCF_019279795.1 of Protopterus annectens. Lineage (NCBI taxonomy): Eukaryota > Metazoa > Chordata > Ceratodontiformes > Protopteridae > Protopterus > Protopterus annectens. Next base: position 104,037,891 of record NC_056746.1, read on the forward strand.
GAGCAGGTTGGGACTGCTGCGATTTCCGGAACCACATCTTCTTCTGTCCCTTTTGGTTCTTCGAGAAGGACCTCTGGGGGGCTGAGAAGCGGACTCCGACGGCAGACAGCGTCTTCCCGTCCTTTTCGCTCTGGACCAGTGTTTCGCGAACAGTCTTGCCAAACAAGGCAGAACCATCAAAGGGGGCATTCGCGAAAGTCGCCTTGAAGGGCTCTGCGAAATCACAGTGGCGGAGCCAGGCCTGCCGCCTCATGACTAGGCCTGCTCCGCTGGCTCTAGCGGCTCCCTCGGTAGCGTGAGAAAGTAGAAGCATAGATGTGTTAGATACCGCTCTAAGAGTGGCCATTCGGGTGGAGTATACCTGCTTATCCTCACCCGACATGGACTCTGGGGGAGATGCAGCGTATTCTTTAATCAGATCCCGCTGCATCCTAATGACATGTGCCATGTAGTTCAGCGCTCTCAAAGAGAAGGTTGCTGAACTGAAAACTCGCTTCCCAATGCGATCCATCGAGCGGGACTCCTTGCCCGGAGGATGCACAGAGGGACTCTCCTGGGCCAATTCCCTCTTAGTGGCTGCAGCCATCATCATGGCATCTACTGGGGGGCCCTTGCTCCAGTGAGTGCGGTCCGCCGGAGGCGAAAGGATACGGTCAGGACGCTTGGGTACAGGCTCAACGGTGTCCGGATCCTTCCACGCTCTGATGGATATAAGGTCCACCAGAGGGTCGGCAGGAGGGGACACCCAAGAGGTAGATGGGCCCGCCTCGAATGCCTCCAAGAACACAGACTCGTCTGAGGAAGCCTTGGGGGCAGACCACCCCCCCGATCCTTAACATTTCCATAATGTCTCCAAATGAGACGTCTTCAGGGGGTGCTCTTGGGGAGCCTTCCCCTTCATCCAAGTCTGTGTCTTCGGTAACGGACTCGGGGGAGTCCATGTGCCTCCTTTTGCACTTACGCTTCCGAGGTACTTCATCAAGGGGGCTGTCCGAGGAGTACTCTTCCGCAGCTGGATGTTCCAAGGGAACTACTTGGGACATCGAGGCGGGCTGTCCCTGGGACCGGCTGGTGGGAGCCTGGCCCAACTGCAAGGGAGTGCGGGGTGGAGCCGTGGCAGGGACCGGGGGTCCGGACGTCCTCAACAGTGCCCTTTCCACTACGTCGAAGGCCGAGGGGGAGCCAGCTTCTCTAAACCCAGAGAGCCGACCCCCACTCGGATCCGACGCACGGATCGGAGCCGGAGCCGAAACCGTCGGATCCGAGAGACCGGTGTGCTCCGACCTGGACGGAGCCGAAGACACACCAGCTCCCTCAGATCCGAGGCTCGGTCCTCTGCTCCGAGAGGTCGGGTCCGGCACCAAGCACTCAAGGGATGGGACGGATCCGAGGTGCGCCGACCTATCGGATCCGACCCACCCCGGATCCAACTCTGCCCGGCGCTGACAGCTCGAACCCATGGTATGGGTCGGAGAAGGAGCCAAAGGCGAAAAAGGGTCGGCCCTCCCGGATGGGGGGGGGCTAGGAGCACTCCCATTTGCATTTGGGCCTGGATGAATTTCCTCATCATCCGGTCCATATCCGCTTCACTCATAGAGAATGTGGATCTGGTGGAGGCCACCGAAGCGGACCTAGAGAGCCGCCTCGGGGACCTCGCTGAAGGGCTAGCCTCCTCCTCCTCGGGCCCAGGAGAGAATCGAGGGGAGTGGAGCCGTGGAGGAGGAAGGCTAGAAGGCACAGGGGAGGCCCGCTTAGATGGAGGAGCTGAACTGGAGGTTTCAGCTCTCCGTTTGTGGTGCCTCTCCCTGTGCCTCTCCTTCTCTCTCTCCCTAGAAGACTCTCTCTCCTCCGGCATCTTAGAGGGAGGGTGAGTCCCAGCCGGAGGAGGAGAGCCCACAGCAACTGCTTGCTGAGTAGAAGGGGCAGAAGCCGAAGCGGTATCTGGAGGGAGATGACTCGCTAGCACCAGCTTCGACCTCCGCTCCCTCAAAGCTCGGGGGTTGAACCCTGCACAAATGGTACAACCAGATGACAGGTGTTCAACCCCAAGCATGACCAAGCAGTGTGGCCATCCGCTGGGGACAGCTTATGGCCACACTCGGTACATTTAGAGAATACAGCCTTATGGGCTTCAGACATGATAAGCCCTAACAGGCCTAAAACAAACACACACACACAAACTACGCAAAACCCGAGAAAAGTTTAAAATAAAGAGAGAGGAAAGCCTAACACAATCACTACTAACTAATTAAATCAAAAAAATTAAGATTTTTGAAAATTTTTCTGTCAGAAAAACTTATCTGCACTAAAAATTCGCCAGGAGCTCAAGGAATCCGTCGCAACTTGAAAGCGGCAAACGAAATCTGAGGTCAGTCAGGGTTTGGCAAGGGGTTATGGGTAAGAGGGAGGAGCTAGGAGCTCTGAGCCTAAGCTTTTGAAATGCCGGCTCGGATCCGAGGTCGGATCCGATACCCACAGGTTGCAGACAAATGAAGTCTGCCTACTTCAGATTTAAGTTTTCAGGGAGGGAGTCCAGAGCCTTGAGACAGTAGGATCTAACTGCCTGGAAACCTTAGGTGCCAGAACCACAATAGCTGTGAGGTCTGGGGAACTTTTCTTAGATTTGCCTGAATGGCCTTCCAGTCCCTTTTCTTTAGGCTCTACTTTGATCCATTTCTATCTTCTTCTCCCTCTTTCTCTCAACTTTTCTCTGTCTCTCTTTTTGTCAGAGGAATGAGATATAGAGGGTGCCATCAGATCTGAAGACATTTTGGATCCTGTTTGAGGGGGGAAAGAGCCCTTTAAAAATAAGGTTCTCCTTTCTTCCTTGAAAGGCCTTGTGCTGAATGCAGCACAAATGGAACAAGAATCCTGCAAGTGGGAAGGCCCCAAAAATACACACAATGTGTGGGTCTGGAGGCAGGATTTTAAGCTCACAGGAGGAACACTTCTTGAAGCCTGTAGACTTTTCAGACATTAGAAGCAGAAAAAAATAGAAGTTATGTTCTTACCACAACGCTCCATGTTAGTTGTCTTCTTCTCGCCTTCTTTCTTGCTGGATGGGTTCGGAGCCGACCTCTGCTCCGACTCGGCCACTCTAAAAGCTCGAGAGTTGGTTCCACCGGCTCGAGGCTCCCCTTATATCCCACAATGCTAGGCGGTATTACCTCAGATCTCGTTTGTAAGCTAGGCCCAGCCAATAACAAATCCACAACTAATGGAAAGGGAAAAACCCACCTCTATACAAGGAAAGGAATAAGGTGACCTGAAACCTGATGAGGGAATATATGCATAGTATAGCATATACATATATATAATAGAGGTGGTAGAAAGAGAGGTCACAAACAAACTCCTCTAGGTCTGTCCAGGCTAGGGGGAAGGAGGGTGGGACGCAAGAAAGAAGGCGAGAAGAAGACAACTAACATGGAACGTTATGGTAAGAACATAACTTCTATATGTTAAGTTGTCTATCTAGCCTTCATTCTTGCTGGATGGGACCGCGTCCCTAGCACCTTGTCCCGGGTGGCCTATCGGAACAGACTCTTGAGAACAGTGGAACCAAAATTAGCTCTATGTCTAGAAGCTAGATCCAACTTATAATGAGAAATGAAAGTGTGAGGAGTAGCCCATGTAGCTGCTGCACAAATGGTATCAATAGGCAGCCTGTCTTGGAAAGCTATAGAGGTAGCCAAAGCCCTAGTCGAATGAGCCTTAGGTTTGTTAGGCAACTTTTGGTGTCTAATTTCATACACAAAGGAAATCAGGGATGTTAGCCATCTGGAGAGTGATACCTTCGAAACTGCAAGGCCCTCTCTACCTTCTGCATACGAAACAAACAACTGGTCATTTTTTCTGATCTGTTTGGTCCTGTCCAAATAATATCTTAATTGACGATGAACATCTAGCCAATGCAATTTTTGTTCAGACCTGTTAGAAAAGTTAGGAAAAAACACAGGGAGGTCTATGTCCTGATTTAGATTTGCCGCAGAGGCTACTTTAGGTAAGAAGGATGGATTGGTCCGTAAGGATACCCTATCCTTATGAAACAACAGATAGGGTGGTCGACTGCTGAGTGCATGAAGTTCTGAGACCCTTCTAGCTGAAGTAATGGCTACCAGAAAGAGAGTCTTCCAGGATAGCAATTTCATTGAACAAGAAGCTGCAGGTTCAAAAGGGGGAAGAATCAAAGATGTGAGAACTAAATTAAGGTCCCAAGAAGGAGGAGGAGTTCTTATCGGAGGCTTAAGAAGAAAAACTCCCTTCAAGAACACTTTGCAAAGCTTGTGGGACATGATGGCAGAATCTGAGATGCCCACATGAAAGTTAGATATAGCTGCCAATTGAACTTTAAGAGTAGAAGGAGATGAACCTGCATGGAAAAGTTCAGCTAGAAAATCAAGGACTGTTTGGATGGGAGCAGTGAAAGGATCTATGTCCCTTCCTTGAGCCCAATAGGCGAAACGTTTCCACTTACTCAGATAAATCTTCCAAGTGGAAGATTTATGGGAAGCTATCAAAATATCTCGAACAGAGTGAGATATTTGAGGAAGCCTGGCTAAGGTTGGAACTGGAGGAACCAAGCAGTGAGGTTCAGAGAGGGGAGGGAGCGATGTAACTGACCCGACTGATGGATCAAAAGATCTGGAACTAGGTCCAGATGCCAAGGTTGCTCCAACAGAAATTGATGTAGAAAGGGGAACCAAACCTGTTGAGGCCAGTGAGGAGCAATGAGGATCAATGAGGCCTTCTGAGCGATAGCTTTCTGTATCACTTGAGAGATTAGTGGGAAGGGAGGAAATGCATACAGAAGTCCCCGGGGCCAAACTTGGACTAGAGCGTCTCTGCTGGGCTGGCCTGGTAACGGGAATAGGGTGAAATAATGTCTGCACTTGCTGTTTTGGGGAGTAGCAAAAAGGTCGCAGCAAGGCTGACCCCACTTGAGAAAAATTTTCTCCACAATAGAATCTTTCAGAGACCACTCGTGAGGCATGAGGATAGCTCTGCTCAACTTGTCCGCTATAAGATTGGACTTCCCGGGGATGTGCGTTGCTATCAGAAACCGCTGAGAAGAAATCGCCCATTGCCGCAGTCTGAGTGCTTCTCGACATAGGGGATAGGACCTGGTTCCGCCTTGTTTGTTGATATACCACACTACAGACATGTTGTCCGTCTGGATTGCTATCGTTCCCAAGGGAAGAGAGTCTTGAAGGGCTTGCAACGCTAAAAGCACTGCTCTCATCTCTAGAACATTTATATGCAAGTGGCGTTCGTCTGGTTGCCATATGCCCTGGACTGTTCTGCCCTGATAATGCCCCCCCACCTGATCAGGGAGGCGTCCGTTGTCAGAGTAGCAACCGGAGGGGGAGGAACAAAGGGTCTTCCCAGGAAGAGCTGGGGGGAAGAAATCCACCAAAGAAGATGATTCTTGCATGCTTGCGTAATCATAATGGTGTGGGACATCGGAAGTTGCTGGTACGACCATTGTGTGAAGAGCATCCACTGAAGGATTCTCATGTGAAATCTGGCTAATAGAAGTAGAGGGATAGCAGCCGCCATAATCCCCAGTACTTTCAGAACTAATCTGACTTTGACTCTGTTGCTGTGGAAGAGAAGGGAGACCAGTTTGCGTATGTCTGCTATTCTTTGGTCTGTGAGTCTCGCAGACATGTTGACTGTGTCTAGATTTGCGCCTATGAAGGTAATAGCACGACAAGGCGACAAAACAGACTTTTCGCAATTTATTGAGATACCTAACTTTTGACAAATGCAAAAGGTGTAGTCTCTGGCTATTAGAAGAAGATGCTTGGTAGGAGCTGTGAGGAGCCAGTCGTCTAAGTATGGAAACACCTGGAATCCTTGACGTCTCAGGTGAGAAGCTACCACTGCCATGCATTTGGTAAACACCTGGGGGGCAGTGGTGAGTCCAAAGGGCAGGGCTCTGAATTGAAAGTGACTGGTTCCCAGCCTGAAGCGGAGGAATCTCCTGGAGCGTCTGTTCATTTTTATATGATAGTACGCATCCTGGAGGTCTATAGAGCACATCCAGTTTTCCTTTCCCAATAGGGGTAGGATGGGTTGTAGCGTGACCATCCGAAATCTTGTTTTCTTGACTGACTTGTTCAAGATACTGAGATCCAAAATGGGTCTCCAGTCCCCTGTTTTCTTTGGAACCAAAAAGAACTTGGAGTAGATTCCGGATCCTTGCTGGTCTGCTGGCACTGGCTGAATGGCTCTTTTTGCAAGCAACGTTGATATTTCCAACGCTGCTTGATCCCTTTGAGCGGGTGGAACATCTGGAAGGGATTTTTTTGATTGATTTGGAATACGAAAGAACGGAATGGAATAGCCTTCGGAAATGATGGACTGTACCCACTTGTCTGGAGTTAGGGATCGCCAGGCTTCTGGGTACAGTGACAATCTTCCCCCGACTGCCTCCGAAGGTGGACAGTCAGGCAACACCTCAGGGATGCTGGAAGGGCTTATCGGAAAAGGTTTCTCGATTGCCCTGGTTCTGCGGACCCCCCCTGCCTCTAGGGCGACGTCTACCATTATTGTTCCCCTCTGCCTCTGGAGGGAACCGACTCTGTGCATCAGGCAAAGTCCCTTGAGATTGTTTATGAACCACATTTTCCCACTTTTCTGGCCTTTGGGGTAAGGCCTAGAAGGAGTAGAAAAACGGACTCAGACGGCAGAAAGAGTTTTGCCATCCGTCTCGCACCTCGTCAAGGTTTCTTTCACTTGAGGACCAAAGAGGGATGATCCATCAAACGGGGAATTAGTGAAAGACGTTTTAAAGGGGTCCGCAAAATTGCATAGCAGCATCCAGGCATGCCGGCGTAAGGCCACACCTGTCCCTGCGGCTCTGCTCGCTCCATCAGTCGCATATGAGAGGAGGCGCATGGAGGAGTTAGCTATAGAATTTAGGGTAGCCAGCTGAGCGTTCATCTTATCCTGAAAACCCGCAGCTGTAGGATCCTTTAACATCTCACTCGCTTCCTTGATCAAGTCTCTTTGAAGATGAGTGAAATGACAGAGGTAGTTCAGCGAACGCATAGCAAAGGTCGCTGATGAAAACATCCGCTTCCCGTACCTGTCCATAGACCTAGATTCCTTGTTAGGAGGATGGGCAGGCACCGAAGGATCAGCTAGCTCCTTCTTAGTGGCGGCAGCTACCAACATAGCATCCACAGAAACTCCCTTAGTCAGAAATTGCTTATCTGCTGGTGCTGTGATAAACTTTGAAGGTCTCCTGGGGGTGGGGTCCACAGAGTCAGGAGCCGTCCAAGCCTTTTTAGCTACCACCTGCATGAGGGGGTCAAAGGGGGGGACACCCAGGAGGTGGAAGGGCGAGAGCCAAACGCCTCAAGATACACAGATTCATCCTCCGAAGGGTTAAGGGCTGGCCAATTTCCCCTCTGTTTTAGGATCTCTAGGAAGCTACTACAAGATAGAGCAAAATCCTTAAAAGGTAAGACACCCTTGATCACTATAAGTAAAAAACTAAGAGCTCTCATAAAATCATCCAAAGCAAATTTCGAGAGAAAAATAGCTAAAGACTCAAAAGACAATCATAAGGCCTTCTTTAGCTATGTTAGAAACCTGGGAGGAAACTCCCAGATATGCTCAGAGCTAGTTCAAAATGATGTGAAGATTACTGATCCTACAGACATTGCCAACATACTGGCTGACAGGTTCAGTGCAAACTTCTCCCCTCCCCCCAAAGGAGAGATATCTATACCAAACGATTGCAGCCCCCAAACATCTCCAGCGCCCAAGTGAGAACTGCTCTCTCCAAAGCAAAAACACAGCATCCATGGGACCTGATGGTGTCCCGGCTGTGTGCTCCATGAACTCAATGAGGAATTAAACCCACAGCTAGGACAGCTGTTTAATCAAAGTCTTACCTCTGGATACGCACCCAGGAGTGGCGCACTGCAACTGTGGTACCACTTCACAAAGGCGGTGCCTCCACCGACCCTGGAAATTACCGCCCATTAGCTTGACAAGCCTTATCTCCAAAGTCTTGGAGAGGATCCTAATGGACCTAATAAATAAAGACATAGGAATTTGCAGACTTTGGATCCAACCCAGTTTGGCTTTGTCAAAGGCAGATCATGCCTTTTAAACTTGGTTGACTTTTTCAAAACAGTCACCAAAGCCATTGATGAGGGAAAGGCAGTCCATACAGCCTACCTCGATCTGGCTAAGGCCTTCGATACAATACCCCATTCGGTATCATTGAAAAACTCATCAGCTTAAATGTCAACCCATACATCACAAGATGGGTTGCAAACTGGCTGAGTGACAGAACCCACAGGGTCAGAGCTGCTGGCGCCATGTCAGACTCAAAGCCTGTCACAAGTGGTGTCCCACAGGGCTCAGTCCTGGGCCCACTCTTGTTTGGCATCTACTTTTCCAAGTACAAGCAAACACAGGAGGGTTATGGCTGACAAAGTTTGCAGATGACTGCAAACTGGCCATAGCAGAAAACACATCTGACACAGATATCCTTCAGAAGGGTCTCACAGAACGGATAACTGGTGCCAGAGCCACGGCCTAAAGTTAAATGCTAAAAAATGCATAGTCATACCCTTCGGGAAAAACAAGGTTACCCCTAGCTACCAAATAGGTGGCAATCCACTGAGCACAGAAGAAGTTATCAGGGACCCGGGGACCCAGGTTGATAGTAGTCTGTCATTCGACACCCATGTAGCTAAAGTAGTTAGGAAGACCTTCTACATTGCCCACCTTATCATGAAGGGATTCTCATCTAGATCAAGGGAGGTCATAGTCTCCCTTTACTCATCACTCATCAGACCAATGATTGAGTACAATGCCCCATTTGGAATGTATCTGACCCGACACTTGCAGCAGCTGGAGAGGCCACAAAAGTTCCTCACCAAAAGGATAAAGGGTCTCAAAAATCTGTCCTATGCTGCCCGACTGAAAGAACTCCAGCTCTATTCAGTCGCTACGCTTGCTCAGAGGTGACCTTTGCCTAACATACAAGGCCATGTCAAACCCAGATTTGATGAATATGCTTCACCTCAAAAAAATCTAGATCCATCAGAGCCACAAGGGCGGGAGACTTAAACCTTGACACGGCTATTAATAGGACGTGCTGGAGGGATAGATTCATCACCCAAAGACTCCCTATGCTGTGGAACAAAATCCCGGTACATGTGAGGCAGAGCACCTCGCTGGCCTTCTTCAAGAGAAATCTTGACCAATGGATGGGAGATCGCAGATATACCCCAGGGATTACCTCAGTGTCACTGCTCGACAGAGGCACAGCAAAATAATGGGTATAGTTCCCCATACTAAAGGGGTGGCGTAAGCCACAAAACGATGGGCTAGGCTTGTAAATGCCCTCGGGCAGATAGCCTAGTATGAACCTATGAACCTATGAACCTATGTCCGCAAAAGAGACATCTTCAGAAGGGGAACGGGGGGAACCCTCGGAATCCTCTAAATCCGTGTCAGAAGTGACAGACTCAGGTGAGTCTATGTGCTTCCTCTTGCACTTTCTCTTCCTAGGGGGCTCCCCTGCCAATTCAGGAGAGGCCTCGGAAGAGGATGAGATCCCACAGGGGATTCTTGAGGAGCTGGCTCTCTGCGGTCTGGGATGAGCGAGTGAGCAGACATAACCTGAGGCACCGAAGAGGGAGGGACGGACGGAGCCGACTGTGGTGTTGAACCAGGTTCCAACACACTCCGCATGACCTCGAAGGCACCACTGTCAGGCAGAGCCAAAGGTCCCCGCTCTGAAAAGCTGAAAACCTCCCTCGGCACCGACAGCGATGGCTCCGAGGCCGATGTCGGAGCCGAACTCACCAGCACCGAAGGGCCGAGAGGGAGAGCGGGGTCGGACAAGGGTCCGATGCCACTCACCCCCTCGGAGCCGACGAGGGAAGTCCGGCGCAGAGATTCTTCCAAGGAAGAAATCGGAGCCGACGACGGAACCGAAGACAATTGTATCGGTTCCGATGCTACCACAGTCTCTGTTCCGAAACGCCCCGGCTCCGAGCTCAAAGGAGTCGGAGGAGGAACATTTTGAGGGATAGGGTTAAGCATCGACTGATGAGTCGGGCTCTGAAGCATTTGGGCCAGTGCCTCGGACTTAAGAAGTCGACTCACTACCCTCTGAAGGTCATGATCCGAAAGCCTCGATCTAGAGGAGTGAGATCTATGGCTCCGTTCAGACAGCAAGGGAGATGCTGGAGCCGAATGAACGGAGCCAAGGGACGGTGACCTGGACCTCTTTCTAGATGTCGGTTCCGATGGTCTGATCGGAGCAGACTCAGAAATTTCCAATGCCTCGGCTCCAGCCGGAGCCGAGGGAACCACAGAAGTAGCAGTTCGAGTCTCATCGGCTCCAGCCGGAGCCGATGTCGTAGTAGACTTCGATGTCTTAGGCGTCGACTCAGTAGCTGGAGTCGAAGACCTAGGAGCCTTAGAGGGTTTACCCGAAGTAGCAGTCTGAGGACCCTCAGGCTTAAGCAAGCCCCTTAAAATGAGCTTGTTCTTTCTTTCCTGCAGGACTCTAGGGCTGAAGCCATGGCATACAGCACAAGAGTCCTGCAGGTGTAAAGGTCCCAGGCAGTACACACAAGAAGTGTGACCGTCTGTCAGAGACATTTTCTGACAGCACGAGTCACACTTCTTGAGGCCTGAGACCTTCGAATCCTTGGACATATCAATGAACAAGTGTAACCACACAAAAACACAACACACCGATTACACTATAAACTAAAAACAGAAAACTTAAACTAAATAAATTAGCTGTTTAGTGTTATTAAGTCCCTGCAGAAAACATATACACTCCAAGGGAATGGGAGGGCCCGAAGGCCTAAGGGAAGAACATATAAGTTCTTAAGGTAAAAAAAAAAAGGTTAAGAACTAGACTAAAGGGATCAAAGACCTTTAAGGTAAGGGGAAACTGTATGGAAAACTAAATTAAAGGGTTTCTAATCAACTTTTAAAACTATTTCCAACACTAACCTGAAGCCGGTGAAGCAACACGTCTCGATAGCTGTAGCGGCAAACGAGATCTGGGGTAATACCTCCTAGCATTGTGGGATATAAGGGGAGCCTCGAGCCGGTGGAACCAACTCTCGAGCTTTTAGAGTGGCCGAGTCGGAGCCGAGGTCGGCTCCGAACCCATCCAGCAAGAATGAAGGCGAGATAGACAACTTAACATCTGCACTTCTTTTCAGCTGCTCCCGTTAGGGGTCGCCACAGCGGATAATGTTTCCATTTCTTCCTGTCCTCTGCATCTTGCTCTGTCACACCAGCCACCTGCATGTCCTCTCTCAACACATCCATAAACCTTATCTTAGGCCTTCCTCTTTTCCAGTTACCTGGTACCTTCATCCTTAGCATCTTTTTCCTAATATACTCTGCATCCCTCCTCAGCACAAGTCCAAACCAATGTAATCTTGCCTCTCTGGCTTTGTCTCTAAATCTTCCAACCTGGGCTGACCCTCCAATATACTTATTCCTAATCCTGCCATCCTCGTCACACCCAGTGCAAATCTTAACATCTTTAACTCTGCCACGTCCAGCACTGACTGCTGCCTTTTTGTCAGTGCCACTGTCTCCAACCTATATAATATAGCTGGTTCTCATTACCCTTTTGTAGACCTTCCCTTTCACTCTTACTGGTACTCATCTGTCACAAATCACTCCTGACACTCTTCTCCACCCACTCCATCCTGCCTGTACTCTTCTTCACCTCTCTTCCACACTCACCATTACTCTGAACTGTTTATCCCAAGTATTTAAACTCATCCACCTTCACCACCTCTACTCCCTGCATCCTCACCATTCCTCTTATCCTCCCTCTCATTCACACACATATATTCTTAGTCCTGTTGACCTTCATTCCTCTTCTCTCTAGAGCATATCTCCACCTCTCCAGGGTCTCCTCCACCTGTTCCTTACTCTCACTACAGATCACGATGTCATCTGCAAACATCATAGTCCACGGGGACTCCTATCTGATCTCGTCTCTCAACCTGTCCATCACCATTGCAAATAAAAAAGGGCTCAGAGCTGATCCTTGATGTAATCCCACCTCCACCTTAAACACATCTGTCACTCCCACCGCAGACCTCACCGCTGTCACACTACCCTTGTACATATCCTGTACCACTCTTACATACTTCTCTTATCCTCCTGACTTCCTCATACAATACAACTCCTCTCTAGGCACCCTGTCATATGCTTTTTCGAACTCCACAAAGACACAATGCAACTCCTTCTGACCTTCTCTGTACTTCTCCATCAACATTCTCAGAGCAAACATTGCATCTGTAGTGCTCTTTCCTGGCATGAAACCATACTGGCGATCACTAATCATTACTTCCCTTCTTAACCTAGCTTCCACTACTCTTTCCCATAACTTAATGCTGTGACTGATCAATTTAACCCCTCTGTAGTTACTACAGCTCTGCACATCACCCTTATTCTTAAAAATCGGTACCAAAACACTTTTTCTCCATTCCTCAGGCATCCTCTCACTTTCCAAGATTTCAATAAACAATCTAGTTAAAAACTCCACTGCCATTTCACCTAAACACCTCCATGTCTCCACAGGTATGTCATCTGGACCAACAGCCTTTCCATTCTTCATCCTCTTCATAGCTATCCTTACTTCCTCCTTGCTAATCCACTGCACTTCACGATTCACTATCCATACATCATCCAACCTTCTCTCCCTCTCATTCTCATCATTCATCAGCCCCTCAAAGTACTCTTTCCATCTGCTCAACACACTCTCCTCACTTGCGAGCATGTTTCCCTCATTATCACTCTAACCTGCTGCACATCTTTACTAGCTCGGTCCCTCTATATAGACAAATGGCCCAGGTCCTTTTCTCCCTCCTTGGTGTCCAACTTTTCATACAACTCTTCATACGCCTTATCCTTAGCCTTCGCCACCTCTCTCTTTGCCATGCACCTCATCTCCTTATACTAGTCTACTTTCTTCATCTCTCTGACCCCACTTCTTTTCCACCAACCTCTTTCTCTCGATAAAAAAATTGCACTATTGTAATATACTAAGTTATCTAAAACTATTTCAACAATCTAATGACTCTACTATAAACTAAACATATGCAATTCTAAGTGCCTAACAACTAAGCTTAACAAAACACACAGCAAATACTTGAAAAAACACACTTCCTCAATGTATGGGTCTCTGATACAACCTCAGATTAGGCTCTTCCATATTTACTTAGACTCTTGGATCAGACTCTCGAGCTCCTCCCTTTACCAATAATGCCTCAGAGCCCTGTAATTCCTCAGATCAAGTTTGTTGCCCCATAAACATAAGGACTCACTACAGCCCATACAGAAAGAAAAGAAAGAAAACACAGGGGCTCAAAATGGAACAAGAAGTTATGTACTCACCATAACGTTCGATGTATGTAGTCCATCTCGCCTCACATTCTTACCTTTGGGTTCGGAGCCAAACCTCGGCTCCGACTCGGCCATACTCTAGCTCGACGTCTTCAACTGGCTCGTGGCTAAGAGGTATCCCATACTGCAATGCGTCCATCCCAGATCTTGTTTGCTGCAAGCTCACACACACACAAACACGCTGAAAGGAAGAACCAACCCAACAAATAAGGATACCAAAACCAGAGACTAAACCTCTAGGTCCTCCAGGAGGGGGTAGGTGGGGTAGGTTAGTAAGAATGTGAGGTGAGATGGACTACATACATCGAAAGTTATGGTGAGTACATAACTTCTTGATGTTATGTAGTCCAATCTTGCCTACATTCTTACCCTTGGGACAGCGTCCCTAGCACCTAAACCTTTGGTGGCTCATTGAAAAATACTCCTGAGCACTGTGTAACCAAAGGAAGCTCTGCCTCTAGATATCAGATCCAATTTGTTCATAGGTTGGTACTAGGCTATCAGCCCTAGGGCCTATACAAGCCTAGCCATAACAATTCCCTGGCTATTTCTTCCCACATTATTTACTTTCCTGGACCCCTGTCTAGCAGGGTGACTGACGTGATCCCTGGGGTGAATTTCCTTTCTCCCATCCAATCGTCAAGGTTCCTCTTGAAGAGGTCCAAAGAGGCACTCTGCTTTACATGTATGGGCAATCTATTCCAGAGTCTGGGGAGTCTCTGGGTCAGGAACCTATCCCTCCAGCATGTTTTGTTTATTGTGATGACAAGGTTTAGATCCCTGGAGCGTGTAGCTCTGAGGGATTGGGATTTCTTTAAGTGTAGCATGTCCAACAGCTCTGGGTTTGACATGGCCTTGTATGTTAAGCAGAGATCGCCTCTGAGTAGATGATATGCGACAGAGTATAGCTGAAGTTTTTAAGGCGGTCAGCGTAGGGCATCTGCTTTAGGCCTGTGATTCTTTTAGTGAGGTATTTCTGAGGCCTTTCCAGTTGGTGCAGATGTCTTGAGAGGTACATACCAAATGGGGCGTTGTATTCTATAATGGGTCTAATGAGGGATGAGTACAGTGGGACAATGACCTCCTTTTTTCTGGATGAAAAGCCCTTCGTGATGAGGTGTGCCACATAGAAGGATTTCCTGACTGTTGTGGCGATGTGGTTATCGAAGGTGAGACCACTGTCCACCTGTGTCCCTAAGTCCCTTATCACACTTTCTGTGTTTGGTGTACTGCCACCTATAAGGTAATTCATGGATACATGTTTTTTCCCAAAGGGGATAACAATACATTTCTTGGCATTGAGCTTGAGCCCATGGCTCTGGCACCAAGCATCTGTTTCTGTAAGGCCCTTTTGTAGGGTATCCACATCATTTGGAGATTCAATAATGGCTCCCAGTTTGCAGTCATCTGCAAACTTTGTTAGCTAGAGTCCCTTAGTGTTGACCTGTACTTCAGAGAAGTAGATGCCAAACAAGAGCGGCCGCAGGACTGAACCCTGAGATACTCCATTTGTCACTTGTCTGGAGCTGGATTTGGAGTCAGCTACTTTTACAGTGTGGGTTCTATCAGTAAGCCATTTAGCAACCGGTGACATAGGGATTAATGCTCAACTTAGTAAGTTTATCTATGATTCCAGAGTGGGGGATGGTGTCAAAGGCCTTGGCAAGGTCTAGATAGGCTGTGTGGACCACCTTACTCTTGTCCATGGCTCTGGAGACTGATTCAAAGAAGTCAATCAGGTTCAGGAGACAAGATCGGGCCTTCACAAACCCAAACTGGGTGGGGTCCAGTGTTTGAAGGTTGCCAGTGTCTTTGTTTATAAGTTCCATGATAATACGCTCCATGGCCTTGCAGATCAGGCTGGTCAGACTGATGGGACGGTAGTTTCCGGGATCCAAGGTGGATCCCCCCTTGTGGATTGGGATAACTGTAGCTCTGCGCCACTCAGTGGGCATGAAACCTGAGGTGAGGCTATGATTAAACATGACACTTAGGTGATGTGCCAGTTCATATTGTAGTTCATGTAGTACACAACCAATGAAGAAAAATAGCAAACCAAGAAAAAGTCAGTGAAAGACCTTTCTGATCCAAACCACAAGGACAAGTAATGAAAAAAGTACACCAATAAATTTTTAAGCCAAAAGTTGAGTTGCTGTAATCGAAACTCGATAGCTCAGTAAATAAGAATCCAGTGGAGTCCAAAATGCAGCAAAAAGCTTTAATAACCAACAAACAGAAAAAGGATAAACACGAGCGCTTTCGCCTGGTCTTACCAGGCTTTTTCAAGTGTAACAAAGACAATAGAAATAACCGTTTTTATAGCTGGAAAATACAATTGATTAATTGACAGTGTTAATACAATAATTGTTTTAACCTTGATGGTAAAAATACCTAAATTGAAAGGTAGTTATCAAATGCATTCAAGACAAATGCCTAAAAATGTTGTTCACCACTACATGACCTATAAAAAAAAACACACAGAACGCTCATTGAACCCTAAAATATTTAAAAAAACATTGAATTTACTTAAAAATTGTATTCTAATTTAACAGAATTATTTAATAAGACTGGGCTGGAAATGTTACAGCTCATGGTGAATGATTATTCAAAGAAAGCTAATTGTATTTTAAACGAATTAACTAGGTTAGATGAAAAAATTACAATCAATGAAAATTTTCTGGCATATAATAAAAACATACAGTGACACCTTTACAGAAGTTGATGCACATTGTTTTAAAGTGCTAGAGAGAAAAGCTAAGAAGTTAGAAAGAGACCTGTATGAATACAGGCAAGGGCTAGCATACCCAACCCCAATCAGAAACAGGAGGGCTGAGGTTGATTCACAGAGCATAGATGAATTCAATGAACAGCATGACAGTTTTCATCATGATTTGCCCAGAAGGAGTGAGCGTATTGCCCAAAAGGGAGTTAACAACCCATCACAGGGTTTTCAAGTTCCCCAGGGCAGGCCAGGGGTGAAAACGAATTTTCACCAACAACGTCGTTGGGGGAGGGGGTGCTCATAGAGGACGTTAACTCGAATTCTAGCACATGCAATGTTTTTAATATTGATGATGAAGTTTCTCTTGTAAAGTTATTAGTAGGAAAAACTTTACAATTTCTAATTACACAGATTTGATAGTCAACTCGAGTTACTTTGATCTATTTACCAAAGGGTTACATTTTGTTCCATCCAGACCCAGTTATTTACCTAAACTGTTAATAGAATTCAAAATGTTCATTAGAAATTTAAATTTATCCTTACTTTTAAAAAATCAAGAACACTGCATTAACGTATTGAGTAGGACAAGTACTATTAATCCTCCTACCCATCCAACTTTAAAAGTCTTTGAGGAAATGGTGGAAAGGGTTTGGAGAGACAATTTAGATAAACGCAAACTTGAGCAACCACCTAATTTCCCTTTACCCCTACAAGCAGTTATAGACACCATTAAAGCTGAAAAAGTACGTGTAATGAAACTGGATAAAGGGGGTGGCATTGTACTCATGTACCAGCAGGATTATGATAATCATCTACATGACATGCTACAAAATACTAGTACTTATGAATCAGTTTCGTTCAATGAGTTAAACATTTCACTAGATAAAATTAAATATTCTTTGCACGATCATCTAATGCAGGGTGTCATTGATGAAAAATTACACAATTATTTGTTAGTGCCAAAACTCAGAACCCCTACAATCTTTGGTATCCCCAAAGTACACAAGGGGCTTAACCCACTGAAATTCAGGCCCATTGTAGCGGGGGCTGGTGGTATTACTGAGCCTCTCAGTAAATTTGTAGACTACCATTTGAAAAAGTATGTAACCAGTCTGCCTTATGTGTGTAAAGATTCCTGGGAGTTCTTGTCCACCCTTTCCGTCGATGTTAACAACACTAACTTATTGTTAGTCACTATAGACATTGTAGAGCTGTTTTCCCAGTATACCCATACCCAGGGTTTAGATTGGTTTGGAGAGATGTTAGCCGTCGAAGCAGGTCTCAACAACAATTTAACTAATTTAATAATCGAGTTCATGGACACTGTTTTGCATAACAATTTTATCTTCAGCAATGGAGAATTCTACAGACAAAGGAGTGGTGTGACAATGGGCGCACCTTGCGCCACTGCCTATGCAAATATTGTATTACATAAATGGGAAACAGTACATATCTACTCCTCAATTTGGAGACATCACATAAAATTCTATAAAAGATTTTTAGATGACATATGCATTCTTTGGGAGGGCTCTAAAGAGCAATTTTTGGCTTTCATGGATCATATTAACAAGTCAACTGATTTTCTCACTTTCACATATGAAATTAGTGACAATACTCTACATTATTTAGATGTATTATTAATAAAAGATCCCAGTGGAGTAGGCTTTCTTTCAAAAATTTATAGAAAAGGGACCTACTCTAACACATTTTTGCATTTTGAGAGTGGCCACCCCTCTTATATTAAAAGAGGCATCATCAAGGGACAGCTCATTAGAGCATCGAGAATGTGCAGTAACACACAACTCTTCCTGGAGGAAGCAGATTTTCTTAAAAATCTTTTTATAGAAAGAGGATATCCTTTCAATTTTTTCCAAGCATTACTAGCGGAAATTATTGTTAAAAGAGATCAACTTTATTTTCCATTACTGGGTACTCGCGCAACAGTGTTACACAACAAGGCAGTAGCTGACAAGCTAGCCCAGAAGAATTTCACATATACTTACACACAGGATGCTGTGTTTATTGAGAACACAATTAGGAGTTTTTGGCCTATAGTGACCATGCAAGATGAAATGGCAAGTAAGTTGCCTACCAGTATAGGGTTCATCAGGAAAAGGAATACCAACCTCAAAGGTGTTTTTGAACAAAATTTACAGGTCAAACAAGTGAACGGGGTTAACACACCTACTGATTCATTTGGCATATTTAAATGTGGTTGATGTAATCAATGCTCCTACATTCTACAAACAGACCAAGTATCCATTCCCTCTAGGAACATCACTTTGAAAGCAAACAGATACTCTTGTAATTCTGCCGGAGTAGTGTACATAGGGTTTTGCCAAATCTGTCCAGCTTTTTACATTGGCAAAACTGATAGGCCTTTAAAGCACAGGATTTATGAACATTTATACAAGATTGCTAAAAATAAACAAACTAATGCCTTTTACAAGCACCTGTTGGTATGTCCAGAAATGTCTTTAAAATTTTTTGTCATCGAGAAAATTCAACAAGATCAAAAGGATGGTGACTGGGAAACTCTTCTTGAAACCAGGGAACTAGTTTGGCAGTTAAAATTAAATGCAACAAAATATCCAGGACTTAATGACAGCATTAGTTTGGCATCTATTCTTAAAAAGAGAAGAAATAAGCTTTAACACATTTTGTTTTTAAGCATTTTATATAGATACATTAGGAACATTTTTTGTTAACTATTTATTAACACATATTTTAACATTTATTTTAGTATGTTGCATTTTTGGCTATTTGATATTGTTTTGTTTTGGCTTTTTTATCCTTGGTCCAACACAATGCTGATTGGGTAATTAGTGGACCAATTTATAGAGGATTTAGAATAATCATTTTTATTTAACAGCATAATGGATGTTTCATACTATTTATTCAACATTTTTTAAGTAAATTCAATGTTTTTTAAATATTTTAGGGTTCAATGAGCGTTCTCTG
This sequence comes from Protopterus annectens, assembly GCF_019279795.1. NCBI lineage: Eukaryota > Metazoa > Chordata > Ceratodontiformes > Protopteridae > Protopterus > Protopterus annectens. The sequence goes on from NC_056746.1 coordinate 104,056,996, forward strand.
TGTGTTTTTTATAGGTCATGTAGTGGTGGACAACATTTTTAGGCATTTGTCTTGAATGCATTTGATAACTACCTTTCAATTTAGGTATTTTTACCATCAAGGTTAAAAATAGAAGTTATGTCCTTACCATAACGTTCCATGTGGAGTGTTCATCTCGCCTTTGTTCTTACACATGGGTTCGGAGCCGATCCTCGGCTCCGTGTCGGCCGCTTGCAAGCTCTGCATCGAGAAGAAGCTCGAGACAACCTAATACCCACAATCCCCCTCTGCCTTTACCTCAGATCTAGTTTGCAAGCAAACCAGCAGTCAGAGAGAGAAACATTCATGCCAAATTCACAAAGACACAAAAATACTTATCTATATATATATATATATATATATATATATATATATATATATATATATACATATACATGTATATCATATATACAAAAACTGCAATGCAGAAGCAGAATACCCCAGACCAGGCACCAAACTGAACGTTCTTCCTAAGGGTGGGAGGGTGGGAATGTAAGAACAAAGGCGAGATGAACACTCCACATGGAACGTTATTGGTAAGGACATAACTTCTATATGTGATAGTGTTCGATCTCGCCGTTTGTTCTTACACATGGGTAGCGTCCCTAGCTCCATGTTCCTGAGGAACTCACGGAAGGACGTTCTTGAGCACAGTGGAACCAAAGGTTGCCCTGTCCCTAGAAACCTTGTCTATCTTGTAATGAGAAATGAAAGTATGTGGTTTAGACCAAGTAGCAGCCGCACAAATAGCGTCTAGTGGTAGGCGAGCTGCATGAGGCAGGGATGTAGACACTGATTTTGTGGAATGTCCTTTGGGTTTGTCTAAAAGAGTTTGATTTGAAGAATCATAAACATAGATGATACAATCAGTTAACCATTTAGAAAGATTTCTTTTAGTAACCGCTACTCCTTTTCTGCTATCAGCAAAGGCTACAAAAAGTTGATCAGATTTCCTGTGATCTTTTGTTCTATCCAAGTAAAATCTCAGTTGTCTGTGGACATCCAATTTGTGTAACATATACTCCATTTTATTGGAGTGATTCTTGAAAAAGGTGGGTAATTCAATGGACTGATTAATATTGTTAATAGAGCAGACTTTAGGAAGAAAGGATGAATTAGTGCGAAGAGAAACTCTGTCAGAGTGAAAGATCAAATAAGGGTGTTTAATGGAGAGAGCTTGAAGCTCAGATACTCGCCTAGCGGATGTAATGGCTACCAAAAAGAGGGTCTTCCACGACAAAAATTTCAATGGACAAGAGGAGACTGGTTCAAAAGGGGGCAGCATCAACTTAGATAATAACAAGTTTAGACTCCAAGGTGACGTAGGAGATCTAATTGGTGGTCTAATATGAAAAGACCCTTTTAAAAAAGCTTTACAAAGTCTGTGGGCCATAACAGGAGCCCCACATTCTTCCACATGAAAATTGGAGATGGCAGCCAATTGAACTCTTAAAGTGGCAGGAGAAGCACCCTGGTGGAACAATTCTGTTAAAAACTCTAAAATTTTTATTTAAAGGGGCTATGACAGGGTCCACTTGCTGTGTATTTGCCCAGAATACAAAGCACTTCCATTTACTAGTGTATGTTTTAGTAGTGGAAGCTTTATGAGAAGCCACTAATATATTCTGAACTGCAGGTGAAAGAAGATCAGACCTGGCTAAGTAGGGAATTGGAGCAGCCAAGCTGCTAGATGGAGGGACAAGAGCGAGGGTTGGGGAGCCCCTGACGAGTGAGTCAATAGATCTGGCTCTGGGTCCAGGATCCAGGGCCCCCGAATGCAGTGTGTCATGAGAAAGGGGAACCAAATTTGACGAGACCAGAACGGGGCAATGAGGATTATTGTCCTTTGCAGGTTGTTGGCTTTCTGGAGAAACTTTGAAATCAGGGGAAAAGGAGGAAAGGCATACAGGAGACCCGGGGGCCAATCGTGAATCAGTGCGTCCCTGGGGACTTCCCCTGGAGGGGGTAATAGGGCAAAGTAGCTCCTGCATTTGGTGTTCATTGGAGACGCAAACAGATCGCAGGAAGGCTGGCCCCACTTGCGAAAAATCTTTTTCGCAACTGACTGTTTTAGGGACCACTCGTGCGGCAACAGGATTGCTCTGCTCAGCCTGTCGGCTATGACGTTGGATGACCCCGGGATGTGCGTTGCTATCAGAAAGCGACCCGTGGACTCCGCCCATTGCCAGATTCTCATGGCCTCTCTGCATAGCTGATAGGACTTGGTTCCCCCCTGCTTGTTTATGTACCAGACTACAGACATGTTGTCCGTCTGAACTGCAATAGTCCCTAGAGGAAGAAGGGGAGCAAAGTGTTGCAACGCTAGAAACACTGCCCTCAACTCCAGAACATTGATGTGCAGATTGTACTCTAAATTGGTCCATTCGCCTTGGACTGTCTGTCCCTGAAAGATGCCCCCCCACCCTATCAGGGAAGCGTCCGTGGTCACCGTAGCTGTCGGCGTGGGTAGCACAAATGGTCTTCCTGTGGAAAGGTTGCAAGTCTGAAGCCACCAGAGTAGGTGTGATTTGCATGTGTTCGTTATAAGAATTTCGTGCGTCAGAGGTAGCTGTTGGAACGACCATTGTGCAAACAGTAGCCATTGTAGGATTCTCATGTGCAGTCTTCCCAAGGGTATCGCAATAAGAGAAGCTGCCATGAGTCCCAAGACCTTCAGTACCAGTTTTGCTGGGGATTTTTTGGACAACAGAAGAAGACGTATGTGAGTCTGAAGTGAAAGTATCCTCTCTGGAGGGAGCCTTAGGATTAACTGATGTGTATCTAATTCCGCTCCTATGAATAAGATACGCTGTGATGGCTGTAGTAAAGATTTTCCAAAGTTTACGGAGATCCCGAGGTGAACACACAGTTGAAGAGTGTAATCTCTGGCCTGTACTAGTTGACGCTGGGTGGTGGCAGAAAGGAGCCAGTCGTCCAGATACGGAAACACCTGGAATCCTAGGTGTCTCAGGTGAGACGCTACCACTGCCATGCATTTGGTGAAGACCCTGGGGGCTGAGGTCAGACCAAAGGGCAGGGCTCGAAACTGAAAGTGACTGGCTCCCAGCCGGAAGCGCAAATGATCCCTGGATGCCCTGGCCATTTTGATGTGGTAATATGTGTCCTTCAGATCTATTGAGCACATCCAGTCGTCCTTCTGTAAGAATGGAAGGATCGATTGAAGCGTGACCATTCGGAACTTTTCTTTCTTGACGAAGGTATTGAGGTTGCTTAGGTCCAGAATGGGCCTCCAGTCCCCTGTCTTCTTTGGAACTAAAAAGAACCTTGAGTAAGTTCCGAATCCTCTTTGGTCCGCTGGGACTGGTTGGATGACTCTTTCTAGCAGCTTTGAAATTTCTATAGCTGCTGGTTCTCGCAGATGGGGCGGTACATCTGGGAGTCTTTTCTTTGGAATGGGGTTGGACAGAAATGGTATTCTGTAACCTCTGGTAACAACGCTTTTTACCCAGTTGTCTGTAGTAATGTTTTGCCAGGCCTGAGGGTATAAAGCTAAGCGACCTCGACTGCCTCCAGAGCAGGACAGTCGGGCCTCCTCTCAGGAGTGCTGGAAAGGTTTACCAGGGAGTGTATCCCTGTCACCTTGATTCTGCGGACCCCCTCTGCCGCCAGGGCGGCGTCTTCCACCTCTGCCCCCTCCTCTGCCTCTAGAGGGGGCATCACCCTGTGTGCCTGGGAAAGATCCTTGGGGTTTTCGAAACCACATTTTTCCACCACGTTGCCCTTTGGGGTACGGTCTGGATGGGGTGGAAAAACGGACTCCGACAGCAGACAGAGTCTTTCCCTCCTGCTCACACCGGGTAAGGGTCTCCTTTACTTTGGGGCCAAAGAGAGTGGCACCGTCAAATGGGGCGTTAGTAAAGAAAGACTTGAAGGCTTCCGCAAATGAACATAAGCGCATCCAGGATTGTCTACGAAGAGCAATCGCTGAAGCTGCTGCCCTACTCGAACCTTCGGCTGCGTAAGAGATCAGCCTCATGGACGAGTTTACAATGGATGTAAGGGTATTAAGTTACGCTGTCACTTTCTCTGAGACAGCAGCATCTGTAGTACCCTGGAGGGTATCTCCCAACTCTTTGACTAGATCCCTCTGTAGCCGTGTAAAGTGGGTCAAATAGTTCAGGGATCGCATAGAAAAAGCCGCTGAACTAAAAATGCGCTTCCCATACCTGTCCATAGTCCTAGAATCTTTATTAGGGGGATGGACAGATGAGGAAGATTCCGACATCTTTTTCGTGGCCGCTGCCACCACCATAGCGTCCACTGGAACTCCTTTTGTCAAATAAGCCTTGTCCTGGGGTGCAGTAATGTATTTATTAGGCTTCCTAGGGACTGGCTCCACTGTGTCAGGAGCCTCCCATGCCCTTCGAGCAATCAGCTCCATTAATTCATCGAAGGGCGGAGTGACCCAGGAGGAGGAAGGGCGAGCACCAAATGCCTTCAGCAAGACTGACATCCTCAGAAGGGGGGAGGGACTGCCAGTCACCTCTCTGTTTTAGGATCTCCAAGATGTCAGAAAAGGAGACATCTTCTGAAGGTGACTTAGGGGACCCTTCTGACTCATCCAAGTCAGTATCGGATGTCAAAGATTCTTGTGGAGAATCTAAGTGTCTCCTCTTACACAATCTTTTCCTAGGGACTTCTTCGTGGGGAGCATCCGAAGAAGCCTCCGAGGAAGAGGGGGCACCCTCCAGGGGTGGCTGAGACAACCGGTGCTCGATGCTTAGATGTAGCCGTGGGTGCAGAGGAGGATAACGGTCATTTATGGGGAGGAGAAGCTGTTTCTGCTGATGTGGTTGTCTGGGTAGACAACACCTTCCTCATGAGGTCGAAAGCCCCCAGGTCCCGAGTCGAGGTATCCCCCAGTTCCGAAGAAATGGGAAGAATCCCCGAAACAGGCACCGAAGGTATCGACCCCGAGGACGGAACAGAGTCGATCCGCGCCGAGGCCCCGAGAGGGAGCGTCGGAACCGAAACATCGGTCCGACTCTCGGTCCTGGAACCAAGGATGGATCTTCGGCTCCGAGACTCCGGTACCGGATCGGACGGAGTCGAGGTGAACGGAGCCGACCGAGAAAGGGACGGTTCTGCAACCGAGGGCTCCACAATCAGCAGCTCAGCTTCTTCCGGCTCCGAAGACTAGACAGGTCTCGGAGGAGGAACAGATGGAGATAGTGGAAGGCCTTCAAGTCTCGACACCAATTGAGAGGAGACCGAGATGAGCTTGGATAAGGCCGTATTCTCCATTAACTTCTGCACCACGCGGTCTACATCGGTGTCGGAGAGAGGTCTGGAAGAACGAGTCGAAGGGATCGAAGACGGAGCCGACCTCAACAGAGTCGGTGGAGGGAGCTCCATCACCGGTTCCAAGACTCGAGGCTCGGAAACTGGCAACAGTTGAACACTCGGCCCCGAAGTCTGTGGAACCGGTGATCTAACTTTACTCGAAGAGCTCGGAGCCGATGACCTGGGCTCAGACGTCTTCGATTCCTTCGAGGATTTGGATGCCTGGTCTGAAGCATCCAGAGCCTCCTGAAAGGTAGGTTTTAATAACCCTCTGTCCATGAGTTTCCTGCGCCTATCTGTCATGACCCTCCCACTGAAAGAGTGACAAATTGAGCAGTCCTCTTGCAAGTGGAGAGGGCCAAGACAGTAGACACAGGAACTATGGTTGTCAGTAACTGACATCTTTTACCCACACTGGCAATGCTTAAAACCAGATTTAGCCTTCTCAGACATCTTACAGTTAAAGAGAGAAAAGTCAAGTCCAGTAAATAAGACAAGTCCAGAGAAAATGTCGAATCCGATATAAAATTGTCAATCCAGTTGTCAATCCAAGTAAGGGGTGGTAGGCCCCGAAAAACTCTGATAAGTTTAATTAAACTTAACGGAACCGAGAGATTCTAACCTTACCACACACACATACACTATGTCACTTAAACTTCTTTTAAAATAATTTTATCTGAAAAATATAACAATAAAGTCTTAAATCTTATCTGTAGGTGCTCGAGCTCGACCCAGTGATGCGAACGCAGCAGCGGCCTAGATCTGAGGTAAAGGCAGAGGGGGATTGTGGGTATTAGGTTGTCTCGAGCTTCTTCTCGATGCAGAGCTTGCAAGCGGCTGACACGGAGCCGAGGATCGGCTCCGAACCCATATGTAAGAACAAACGGCGAGATCGAACACTATCACATCAATTATTGTATTAACACTGTCAATTAATCAGTTGTATTTTCCAGCTATAAAAACGCTGGTTATTTCTATTGTCTTTGTTACACTTGAAAAAGCCTGGTAAGACCAGGCGAAAGCGCTCGTGTTTATCCTTTTTCTGTTCATTGGTTATTAAAGCTTTTTGCTGCATTTTGGACTCCACTGGATTCTTATTTACTGAGCTATCGAGTTTCGATTACAGTAACTCAACTTTTGGCTTAAAAATTTATTGGTATACTTTTTTCATTACTTGTCCTTGTGGTTTGGATCAGAAAGGTCTTTCACTGACTTTTTCATGTAGTACACAGCCCGGGATGTCATCTGGTCCCATGGATGCTGTATTCTTGGCTTTAGAGAGTGCGTTTTGTACCTGTGTGGCTGTTATTACTGGAATTTGGCAATCTTCCGGTATTGAGATGGGCCATTTAAGGGGTGAGAGAGGGGTGAAGTTGGCACTGAATTGATCTGCCAGGATATTGGCAATATCCTTCGGATCAGTATATTTAATGCCATTCTGTTTTAGCTCAGAGCAGATCTGAGCATTGCCATTTCGATTCTTGACAGTTATAGAATGCTTTGTGGTTGTCTTTGGAATCTTTGGCAATTTTATTTTCGTAACTAGCTTTGGAGGATTTTATGAGGCATCTCAGTTTCTTACTGAGGCTAGTAAGGGAGTTTTTTGCATCCTGGGATTTTCCTCTTCTGCAAAAGTTTCTTCCTTTTGTTGTAGTGACTAATAAAGGTGTGAGGCGATGCCCATGTAGCTGCAGCACAAATATCATCCATAGACATCCTAGCCTGAAAAGCAGTAGCGGTAGACACCGATCGTGTAGAATGAGCCTTCATTTTAAAGGGCAATTCCTTGCCATTTGAAGTATAAATGAAGGAAATGCAACTAGAAATCCATCTGGACAGAGTTACTTTAGAAACTGGAGCCACAAGTCTATTGTCTGAGAACGAGACAAAGAGTTGATCTGATTTCCTAATATCTTTAGTTCTATGTAAACAGAAACACAATTGTCTGAACATCTAGCTGATGAAACTTAAATTCTGCCCTGTTAGAGAATTCAGCGAAAAACACAGGCAGCTCAAAGGACTGGTTGAGGTTGACCACCGAAGCAACCTTTGGCATAAAGGAAGGATTAGGTCTTAGAGAAACGCTATTCTTGTGAAATACCAAGTAAGGGGGCCGAACCAATAATGCTTGGAGCTAGGAGACCCACCTAGACGAAGTGATGGTTATCAAAATGATTGTCTTCCAAGACAAAAATTTAATGTCACAAGTAGCTGCGGGCTCAAAGGGAGGCGAGGTAAGCCACTAACACAAAACTGAGGTCCCATGGCATTACAGGATCAAAGACTGGAGGTCAAAGTAGCATAGTCCCTTTCAGAAAAGCCCTATAAAGCCTGTGCGTCATTAGATTGGGTTCATTAGTAACATGAAAAGTAGAAATGGCTGCCAACTGCACTTTGATAGCTGCCGCAGCTGATCCCTGGCTGAACAGTTGAGAAAGAAATTCTAAAACTGATGGAATGGGAGTTGTATAGGGATCAATCTGCCTTTCGAGAGCCAAAATGGAGAATCTCTTCCACTTACTGGAATAAAACGTCCTAGTAGAAGGCTTGTGGGCAGAAGACAGAATATGAACCACCTCCGGGGAAAAATCATGAAGCCTGACTAGGAACGTTACTGGAGCAGTCAAGCTGGCAACTTGAGGGTCTGAATGGAGGGATGGAACTGCCCTGACCTACTAATCAGCAGATCTGGATCTGGGTCTAGAATCCATGGATCATCCATTAGATAAGGTTGGAGAAATGGAAACCAGATCTGATGAGGCCAGTGTGGTGCAATCAGTATCATCTTGCTTCCCAAGGATTGTGCTTTCTGAATAACCTTCATTATCAGTGGGACTGGCAGGAAGGCATAGAGAAGACCGGAGGGCCAATCATGAACTAGAGCATCCCTGGGTGCCTCCCACTTTGGGGGGGGGGATAAGGGTGAAGTAGCTGCTGCATTTGGCATTGGGAGGTTGGCAAATAGGTTACAGCAGGCTGACCCCACCTGCGGAAAATCTACTCCACCACTTGCTCGTTCAGGGACCACTCGTGAGGCATCAGAATAGCTCTGCTCAGCCTGTCTGCAATTACGTTGGACTTCCATGGTATGTGCATTGCCACTAGAAAGTGTCAGGAAGACACTGCCCACTGCCACACTCGAACTGCCTCTTTGCAAAGGGGATATGACCTGGTTCCTCACTGTTCAGATACCATACCACTGATATGTTGTCTGAATTGATTGCAATTGTCCCATGAGGAAGAAAGCCCTGAAGTGCTTGCAACGCTAATAGCACTGCTCTCATCTCCAAGACATTGACATGTAAATGGGTCTCGTACTCTTTGCCACATGCCTTGGACTGTCCTGTCGAGATACTGCCCTCCCACCCGATCTGGGAGGCATCCGTGGTCACCATGGCAACTGGAGAAGAGGACCGAAAGGCATGCCAGAGTTGAGATTGCTGGTCTGAAGCCACCAGCGCAGATCCTGCTTGCACTTGTCTATAATCAGAATAAGATAGGAGAGCGGGAGATGCTGTAAAGACCACTGGGCAAAAAGCAGCCACTGAAGAAGCCTCATGTGTAGTCTTCACAAGAGGAACTAGCATAATTGTGGCAGCCGTGGTCCCTAATAACTTGAGGACCATTTTTGCCTTGACCTTCTTCAATGGTAGCAAAGCGTAGACCTGCTGCTGTAAAACCTGAATTCTCTCTTCTGGTAGGAAGGCCCTCTTGAGCACAGTGTCTAATTTGGCACCAATAAAGGTAACACGTTGCGGGGGCAACAAAGCAGACTTTTCCCAATTCAGAGTAATTCCCAGACTTTTGCACAGTGCAATAGTGGTGCCCCTGGTCTGTAGCAGTAGATGCCTGGTGGTGGCAGACAGAAGTCGGTCGCCCAGGTATGGAAACACTTGGAATCCCTGAAGTCTCAAGTGAGCCGTTACCACTGCCATGCATTTGGTGAACACCCTGGGGGCTGTAGTGAGACCAAAGGGCAGGGTGTGAAACTGAAATTATTTGCTCCCAGCCAGAAGCATAAGTGACTTCTGGATGCCTTGACCATCTTGAAAAGGTAGTAAGCATCCTTGAGGTCGATGGAGCACATCCACACATCGTTCCCTAATAACGGGAGAATTGACTGTAACGTGACCATGTGGAACATGGACTTCTCTATATGAAGGTTCAAACGGCCGAGATCCAAGATGGGTTTCAGGTCCCCTGTTCTTTTCTGCACCAAAAAGAATCTGGAGTAAGTCCCTAATTCTACTTGGTCTGCGGGGACAGGCTGGATGGCTCCCTTTGACAGCAACTATTGTACTTCTAAAACTGCGGAATCCCTGTGACTGGGTGGAACACCTGGGATTCCTGTGTTTGGAGGGGGATAAGAAAGAAGGGGAATATGATAACCCCTGGAAATTCTCTCAAATACCCACTCGTCTTGGGTGATGTCTCACCAGGCTTCTGGGTATAAAGAAATGTGACCCCCGACTGGCTCCAGAGACGCACAGTCTGGCCTCCCCTCAGGAGCGCTGGTAGGGAGAACCACGAAAGGCATCGCGGTCCCCCTGGTTACGCGGGCCTCCTCTGCCTCTAGGGTGGCGTCTACCTGAATTTCCACCCCCTCACCTGCCTCTGGAGGGGGAATCACTCTGTGCATCTTGGAAAAACCTCTGAGACTTTCTGAACCACATTTTTCCACCCTTCTGGCCCTTGAGATAAGGTCTAGAATACATGGAAAAACGAACTACCACGGCAGACAGGGTGTTTTTCCTTCCTGCTCACACCTAGTGAGTATGTCCCTCACCTTGGTTCCAAATAAGGATGAACCATCAAAGGGGCGTTGGTGAAAGTAGACTTGAAAGCCTCTGCGAAGCTGCACAGGTGCATCCAGGAGTGTCTCCCAAGACAGACTCCAGAACCCGTAGCCCTGCTTGCTCCATCGGCTGCATACGAGATTAGCCTCATGGAGGAGTTGGTAATGGAATTTAGGGTAGACATCTGAGCACTGACCTTTTGAACCACAGCATCAGAAACCTTACCCTGTAGAGAATCTCCCAGCTCTTTTAGGAGATCTCTCTCGAGCCGTGTAAAATGCGAAAAATAGTTCAGCGACCGGAGTGTAAAGGCCGCTGAGGAAAACGCACACTTCCCATACCTGTCCATGGCCCTAGACTTCTTGTTAGGGGGATGGATGGTAGATGAAGTTTCAGCAAGTTCCTTCTTGGTGGCTGCTGCCACCACCATGGCATCTACTGGAACGCCTTTCGTAAGAAAATCCTTGTCTGGAGGAGTGGACAAAAACTTGTTAGGACTATTAGGGACCGGTTCCACAGTGTCTGGAGTTTCCCACACCTTCTGACAAACAAGATCCAGTAGCTCATCAAATGGGGGAGAAACCCAAGAGGCGGAGGGTTGAGACCAGAAGGCCTTCAGGAACACAGACTCCTCAGAAGGGGATTTGGAGGGCCAGTCGCCTCTCTGCCTCAAGATTTCCAGGATATCTGAGAAAGAGATATCTTCAGAAGACAACTTGGAGGACCCGACTCCTCAAGGTCGGTGTCAGACGTGAGAAACTCATCTTGCGAGTCAACATGCTTCCTCTTGCACACTCTTTCTGGAGGGCTCCTCAGGCAAAAGCTCTGGGGAGACCTCAGAAAGTTGGGGACCACTCATGGTAGTATCCTGAAGTCTTGGGTCTCCGCTGTCCATGGACAGAGGGTGACCAGTGACTGATAGCGTTGCTGGAGGGGGCAGAGTGTCGGTGCCGTAAGATGCAGCTGATGACCTGGCCAGCACGCTCCTCATGACCTCGAAAGCTGAACCCCTGGCTCTGAAGGTCAATTGACCATGGAAGATACAGTAGTAGCCCTTGGAGACGAAGAGATGAGATCCAAAGCCGATGTCAGACCCAAGCTCACCCGAGCTGAAGCACCAAAAGGAAGGCTAGGAGCTGAAGATCGATCTGAGACCTCCCTCTCAGGTCCGACCAGTAAGCCAAGAATCCTGGACCCCGTGGACAGCGCCGATGAGGTCGGAGCAGAGATCGGAACAGAGAGGCCAAAGGGGGCTACTGGAACTGACTTCATGGCATCTGACAGAACTGACAGCTCTGGCTCCGAAAGCCAAAAAAGGCTCGGAGAAGGAACAGCCAAAGAGGAGGGGAGGATGGGCTCCAGGGCCGACTGGGCCATAACCAAAAACAATTTAGCCAGCACCAATGACTGGAGCAGTTTCTGCACCACTCTATCGACATCATCATCAGAGAGGGTCCTAGAGGATAAGGTTGGAGATCTGGAACTCCCTACATAGGGAGAACTATGAGACGGAGAAACCGGTCAAGGAACTGGAGACCGGGGCTCCGAACTAGAATATCTGTCACCGGCTCCAAGATACTGGGAGCCGATGTCAACATAGTCTGTGTACTGCCTTCTGTCGGCACCAAAGCAAATGGAGCTGAAGAAGTAACAGTAGTTTTAGCAATTTTCTCTGGCAGCTCCGAGGGAACTGATGGAGCCGGAGAGCGCTTTTTTGTAGATTTTTTTCTCTGATTTCTTGTCCGGTTTGGAAGGAGAGCATCTGGAACTAGAAGATCTCTCCAAGTCTTCTTCAAAGAAATGTTTCAGTAGTCCTTTTAAGATGATCTCATTCTTCCTCTCTTGCAGTACACGGGGACTGAAAGAGGTAGAACAAGCAGGATTCTTGGAGATGAATAGCCCCCAAGCAGTACACGCAAACTGAGTGCCCATGAGTTAATGACATCTTGTTACTACATTCTACACACTTTTTAAAGCCCGAAGGCCTGTGTTCCTTGGGATCCTTAGACATGCTGACAAGAAAACTCCACACACCACACAGGGGAACACAGGAACACCCTTGCACCAAAATCAAGCACAGAAGAGCGGGAAACTAGAGCCTCTAACTGAAACAGCCTGACCATGGACAACCACAAGGATGACTAGGTCCTCTAATTTAAACAGGCCTAGCCCAGGAAACAACAGACTAACACCACAGAAACAACAAAACACCAACAAATAGGAAAAACTACAACTGGACAGTAGGGAGAACAAGGTCCGCTGACTAAAAAAACGGTCCTAGCCCGTGGAGACAAGGGGCGGATGGGATACGTAACAAACAAAATATTCCCCTGCACGTCAGGAACTGCACGGCTCTAAGTGAATATCTCCAAAAACAAGAAATGAGCCAGCAGCAAGTAGATAGTGTCAAAAAAAGAGTAGTTTAATAAAAACTACCCCAACAGCATAATGGCATCCAAAAACAAACCGGTTTCGGCAGTGGTTAGAAACCTAGCCTTCTTCAGTGTACAACAAGGAGCCAAGACAGAAATGCTGTATTTAAACAGATAAAGCCATGCTGATTGGTTACAAAATAATGAGCATGTGCTGATAATCAAACAGCATAAAATAACAAAAAGTTTTTTGTATGACTGTAAATACATTCGAAAATAGATCATTTAAAGGGCTTGAGTACATACATATCATGATTGGCTATTTATGTATATATTAGTAAAACATATACATAATTCAATATACCAAATATAGAACACCAATTATACATGATCCAATGTTGAACAGAATATGCATGTATGCAAAATGCATAACAAATCAGAGTACATACTACAATATTGGCATAAATTAATCCAATATAAATATAAAATTATATATGTGTATTCTGAATATTGGAACACCATATGTTCAACAAGCATGTATAATATATTCAATTTATAAACAATCATTTAACCCAGGGCTAAATAATGCTCCTAGTTTCGTAATCCATTTCTTTTCTTTAAGATTGAGTTTATTGTGCCAACCACTCTTGATGGTTCTGTCACCAATGATTTTGTCAATAATAGTAAAATGAAATTTAGCAGTGCTGTGTGTAAGAGTGTGTTTGTATAGTGCATTGGTAGTCTTGTGGCATCTAATGTCACTGAGATGCTCAGAGATACGTAATTTAACTGGTCTTGACGTCTGTCCTACATAAAATGAGTGGCAGGTACAACATGCCAGATAAACGGCCCAATCTGTGTTACAGTTGGCAAAAAATCTAATGTCAAAAACAGTATTGGTATTCCTACTGGTAAACTCCTTAGTTTTCAACATGTGCTTACAATTGACACAGTGGCCACATGGAAATGAACCAATAAGCCTATCACCCAAAATTGTAGTTTGATATACTTGTGGTAAGGTGGACTCATAGTGATGTTTGTAATGATTAAAGTGACCAGCCAAATTCTTTCCCTTACGAAAAGAAAAGAGGCACTTATCAGGAACAATGTTTTTAATTCTGACATCAGCCTCCAAAATGTTCCAGTTGTCCCTGATAATCCTAATAAAGTTGTTGGTATTTCTACCGAATGTTGTAGTGAGTCTGAGTTTGTTTGTCTTAGTATGTTTCTTTTTGTATGTTAGTAAATTTGGTCTATGTAGACCCATAGCATAATTCTGAGCCATGGTCACATATCCTGAACAATAGCCACGCTCAATGAATCTGTTATACAAATCCTGAGCATGATTGACATAAGTAATATTCTCAGAACAATTCCGCCTAATCCTAATGAATTGCGATTTAGGGATGTTCTTTGCAATATGTTTTGGATGAAAGCCGGATGCGTGGAGAATCGTATTATATTGGGGGAATTTTCTATGGGTTTCAGTTGTCAAGGTATTATCATTATTCCTAGTTACCAAAACATCCAAAAATGTAATGGATTCCCGATCATAGGTAATAGTGAATTGTATTCCCCATATATTATCATTCAGGTATTCCATAAATTCCTGAAGATATGAAATATCCGATCTCCACACCATCCAGCAATCATCCAAATATCTGCGCCAGATATCAATTTCTGGCAAAAACAAATTATGAGTATCGTCATAGATCATAATTTGTTCAATATAGGCCATAAACAGATCAGCATAAATAGGGGCAAAAGATGCCCCCATAGCTGTACCTCTGATCTGTAGATAACATTCGTGGTTGTAGAAAAAAACATTCTTAGTCAAAACATGCTCAGTTAGATTCAACAGGAGAGTATTAAAACCAGGTTGATATAATTTAGATTCATTGAGCCAAAATTCAATAGCATCAAGTCCACCCCAATGTGGAATATTGGTGTAAAGTGAACTTACGTCCAAGGTACATAGTAACCAATCTGTACCCAACTGCATATCATTTACAATACTCAAAAATTGAGTGGTGTCCTGTATTCGTGATCTTACATATAGTAACAATGGCTTTAGATGCATAGTTAGGAATTCAGAAAGAGGTTCAGTTATCGACCCCATACCTGATACAATCGGCCTTCCAGGTGGATGTGAAAGATCCTTATGTATTTTTGGTAGAAAGTAAATATGTTGTCTAGTAGGATCAGTGATGGTTAAATGATAACACTGATCCTACCAGCAGAAACAATACACACAAGGTAGCTATGAAAATAGCTTTTTTGATCAACAATTTGTTTAAATTTAGAAGAAAAATTATACTTAGCCACGGCCAAGAGCGATACCACGTCTGAGCATAACAAGCGGCAAATGAGATCTGGGATGGGCGCGTTGCAGTATGGGATACCTCTTAGCCATGAGCCAGTTGAAGACTTTGAGCTAGAGTATAGCAGAGTCGGAGCAGAGGTTCAGCTCCAAACCCCAAGGGTAAGAATGTAGGAGAGATTGGACTACATAACATCAGTGATTCCAAAAACACTATCAGGTCACTCCCAGATGAAAGGTTAGGGGGGAGGATTGATGAAGAATGAAATGGACAAAACAGATGCATTGTATATCTGAAGTTGTCATTTACATTGATTCTTCAATGTATGGGCCACAGTCCCCAGCTACACAAACCTTGGGTAGCCCTCATGGAAGGATATTCCAGAGTACCGTGGAAATACACGCAGCTCTTCCTCTAGAGATCAAATCCAACTTGTAACGAGCAATAAAGATATGGGTACTGGACCAAGTGACTGCATCATATATATCAACAGAAGTTCTGGATCAGAAAGCAGATGGAATAGCCATGGATCTAGTGGTGTGAGCTTTTGGAGGTCTGGGCAAAGACAGACCTCACTGGCTGTAAACAAATGGTATGCAATCTGTTAATCATTTTACCAAGGTAACTTTAGAAACTCTTTTCCCAACCTATTAGGGGCAAAGGAAATAAACAGATGATCATTTTTTTCTAAAAAACACCTTTGTTCTATGGCGATAAAAATGGAGCATTCTATGCACATCTAAGAGATAAAGAATGCATTCACCTTTGTTAGAAAAATTAGAAAAGAACACAGGTAAATTGATGACTTGATTGATGTTCATCTCTGAAGGTACTTTGGCCAGAAATGACGGATCAATACACAAGGTGACCATCTTTGTGGAAAACCAAGTACGGGGGGACTTTGAGGAGAGTGCTTAAGAGTTCAGAAACTCACCTCACTAAAGAAATGGCCACTAAAAAAAAACATTTTCCAGGACAAACTTGAAATTGGACATGGCTGAGGGGTCAAAAGGAGACAAGAGTCAAACTCTGCAGTAACAGCATACGATCACAAGGTGGAGTAGGGTCTTTAACTGGAAGTCTAAGCAGAAAAGTACCTTTAAGGAATGCTTTGCACATTTTAGAAGAAATAAGAAGGGGAAGTACTATCAGTATGACAATTCAAAATGGCTGCTAAGTGAACTTTGATAGTGGAAAAACCAGCCCTTTCTTGAAAAACTGAAGAAAGAAAATCAGGAACAGGTGCATAAAAAGGATCAAAGTCTCTCTGATAGGCCCAATAAGAAAATCTTCCATTTACTCTTGTAAATTTTTCTAGTGGAGTCTTTGTGGGATGATAGCAAAACTGAAGTTCCACGGAGGAAAGCCTGGGTTGTCTAACCATTAATGGAACTAAAGAAACCATGCTGTCAACTTGAGGCATGCAGTGTCGAGATAGGTCATCCCTGAGGGATGTGAAATTAGATATGGACCGGGGTCCAGAATCCAAGGTGGATGTAGAAGATGAGACCACAGGAAGGGAAACACACTTGACAAGACCAAAAGGGGTCAAAGAGGATAACCTTGCTCTTCAACCAAAATGCTTTCTGAAGAAATTTGGGAAGGATAAACAAAGGAGACCAGAAGGCCAATCATGGACTACAGCAGCTCTTGGCGATTCCTCCAGGGGTGGGGCATATCAGGGCAAAGAACCTGTTGCACTTATTGTGGGGAGAGATGAATACTCACAGCAAGGCTGACCCCATAGCCAGAAGATCCTCTCAGCCACTGATGGATTGAAAGATCACTCAGGCATCAGAACGGACCTGCTGAGTTTATCTGTTAGGATGATGGATTTTCCCCAGTACGTGTTGCCAAAAGAAAGTGGTTGAAGGAGACCGACCACTGCCACAGTCTCAACAAAGACAATAGGACCTGCATCCCCCGAACGACGTACCAAACTACCAACATGTCTGTTTGGCTAGCAATCGTCCTTGGTGGAAGAAAGCACTGAAAGGCCTGCAGTGCTAGGAAAACTGTCCTCATCTCCAGGACACTGACATAGTCTCTTCTGGAGATCACATGCTTCAGACTGTCCATCCCATGAAATGCCCACCCACCCCAATTGGGAGGTGTCTATGGTCACTGTGGCTAATGGGGGTGGAAAAACAAAAGGATATCCCTGACAAATTTTGCCTGTACCTGCCAATGCAGGGAATCCTTGCAAACCTGAGAACGTTTAATCAGGTAGGACAGAGGCTGAAGAACTGGCCACTGGATAGGTACAGTCCATTGAAGAGCAGGCATGTGGAATTGAGTCAAGATCACGGTAATAGCAGCCGCCACGGATCCTAAAGCCTGAACTAGTTTTGCTGGGGGAGAAAAAAGTCTGTCTCAACTGCAATCTTATGGACTGTATTTTGTTTAATGAAAGGAAGCCCAACTAACTGGTGGTGTCCAGGCGAGTTCCTATAAAGTCCAAGACTTGAACGGGCTGTAAATGGGACTCTGCACAATTGACTTATGATTCCTAAAGACAGGCATAATTGGAGTAAGCAGTTCCTTACCTTCATGGGCATGCTTGGTTGGGGTGGTGAGAAGCCAGTCTTCTGGGTAAGGAAAACTCCTGAATCCAAGCAGTGTCAGGTGAGCTGCTACAACTGCCTTGGCATCTTGAAGGCTGTGGTGAGACTAAAGAGCGGGGCTCTGAACTGGTAATGACTGACCCCTAGCCAAAAGCACAGGAATCAATGGGAGCATATGTTCATTTTGATGTGGTAGTATGCATCCTGAAGATCGATAAAGCACATCCAAACATCCTTCTGTAGAAAAGGTACAATGGACTGAACTGTGACCATCTAGAAGTTGGAGTTATTTACATACTGATTTAGACAGTTGAGATCCAGAATGGGTCTCAGGTCCCCTATTTTCTACAGCACTAGAAAGAGCAGTGAGTAAATTCTAAATCCTCCCTGGTCTGGCTGGACCTCTTGGATGACTCTTGTTTAGCAGCTTTTGAATTTCTAAGGCTGTTAATTCCCACTGACTGGGTTGAACTTTGGGGAGCCTTTTCTGTTTGGTGGGGTTTGCAGAAAAGGAATGAAATAGCCTCTGGATATAACTTTTTGCACCAAAGCATCTCTTGTTACTGATGCCCAGACTTGTGGGTGCAGATACAAGCATACCCGCCCCCCTGACTGGCTTCAGAGAAGAGCAGTTGGGCAACCATTCAGGAGTGCTCCTAGGGCTTATCTGAAAAGGAAATTTAAACTCTTGGTTTTGCAGGCCTCATCTGCTGCGAAGGCGGCATGTTCCATTAGAACATCCCTCCCTGCCTCTGGGGGAAGTTTCCCCATGCAAGTCCTGGAAGGGACTTTCAGAACCACATCTTTTTAGTTCTACACTGGTTCCTGGAAAAGTATCTCTGCGGAGTAAAAAAAAAAAACATATTCCCAAAGCAGATGAGGTCTTGCCGTCTTGCTCGCTACGGCAGAGTATTTCTTTTACTGTAGAGCCAGAGGAGGAAGATCCATCAACTGAAGCACTGCAATCTTGCAGTAGTGTTTTATTCTTCTGTTAAGTGCAAACTTGCAGTTTTAAAAGTACTGTATTTTATTTTTTCTGTTACCTAATTGTTTCACTGAATAGTGTGCTGGGTGTCTCTCTGCAGTTAGTTTCCCACCCACCCTCTCTGTTCTTGTCTTGGTGTTAGTGGCTCTGGAATTGTCCACCCCTCCTGTAAGTCTGAACACTCCTCCTGGGTCCATCTCATTTGCTCATTTAACCAAGTACAGGGAGATCATATTCTGAGTCGTGTGTTCACTCTACTTAATACAGTGAGAAGATTTGAGATGGCAAACCCACTGGTTCTTCCTTCCTCTTTCTCCTTGCACTTTATTAACAAAAACTGCACTTTATTCATCTGCTTTTACTCTATTTGTGTTTCCTCCTACTTTATTTTGCTTTTGCCCATTCTTAAAAGTACTCAATTTTATTTATTCTGCTTGGCAGTAGCCTGATTATTGCAACTGTTATTCTAAATCTTTTGGTTTAAGCACTTGGGATTCATACCAGTCGTTTTACATTAAGAAGGTTTGTGGTCTGCACTGTTGTGGCAGGACAGGTAGCTTACATCCTTCTAAGCTGGAAATTGCTGATTGAAGTCTCAGTGTCTGCTATTCTAAATGTGTATTAGTTCTGGTTTAAGCACTTGGACTTCAGGTCAGTTACTCTACATTAAGAAGGTTTGTGGTTTGCACTCTTGTGGGAAGAGAGGCTGGATTCTGCCCTTCTGAGCTGGGAATTTCTGTTCACAGGCTTATTGTGCCTGCTTATTTGAACTGTTGATTCAGGCCTGCTGAATCTAGCTTTGTTTGTATAACCTGGGCACTGATCCAGGCCGTCTTTTTTGGAGAGGATTCCCCTGCACCCTAGTGGCAGGAGTGTGCAGTTAGAACTTGTCTGATTGAAGACTGCTGGAACAGGGCTCAGTTTTGAACTTACTTCTGGTTTATTGGGTAACTTGTTTAAACCAGTTTGTTCGTTTTCTATTATTTTAGATGTATGTGTTGTTGTTGGTCTTTCGGCTTTTTCCCAGTAAAGGGTCGCCACAGCGGAACTCCGGTCCGCTAATGATTGGTAGTAGATTTTTACAAAACGCCGAGGTGCCAGCTCGACGCCCAACCTTCAACGAAGGTATGCCCATTTACGCACGCATGTCTTTCGAATGCTACCCAACCGCGGGGAGGTCATGCAGACTCAACACAGAAGGCAATCCCAAGCCAAGCCGATAATCGAACGGGAGAACCTCTTGCTGTGAGGTAACAATGCTACCGCCGTACCACTGCGGCACTCTCTCTCTCTCTCTCTAAATATATATATATATATATATATATATATATATATATATATATATATATAAATTGCACTTTATTCATCTGCTTTTACTGTATTTGTGTTTCTTCCTACTTTATTACTAGGGGCATTGACTACAACTCTGATCTGAGATATATAACAATAAGTATCCTTTTCCGTGCATTTAAAGTTTTTTTTTTATTGTATCTGCTTTATTTTCTTAAAAAAAAAAATAAGAAAATATACTTGTTTCCCACCTTTCTAAGCTAGTATAGTCCAGTTTTCAGGTTAGTGCTGAATTCATGGCTGTGTTACAAGTCTCTGTGTTTGCCCACACCTTACTTGGATAGAAGGAAGTTTCTCTATTCACCTGTGAGAGAGGGGAGCTTTGAGCAGTCTATCTGTCCCGGGAGGAGTGGTATCAGCCCAGAAATTAGTACTTTATTGGACATTTTGGGCTAACTTCTATCTCTAATTTCCCTGCTATAAAAACCGCATTTGCCCAGTTTTGCGCACTGGGCAATGCCAGTTAGCCAGGGTACAACTATTCCCGGCTCCACAAAGTCTCCTCTTCAATTTTTCCCCTTGGAACTACACAAACTTTCAACTTAAGCACTCAAACCATTCATTTCTCAGCCCAACACTTGCTCAAAACTCATAGCAAGCAATAATAAACCCTAGCACTAGACTCCCCTATACTGTACAGAAGGACAAGGCTCGCTATTCGACCTTACCAGCCAATCAGTAAAACAGTTCACTGTACCTATCCAGGCATGTCCAAAGGGAAGTTTCACGTGTACTCTCCAGTCCAACTGCTGAATCAGGGCATTTTGAGGCAATGTTACAACCGCCTCATGTACACAAACAACCCTCTCCTCCTACCACCAAACACTAATACATGCGAGAGATGCAATTATACAACCCAACTGGAGGCTAAGCTCTCTCAACCCAAGACTGGATCAGACAGTCAAGAGGAGAAGGGAAATACTTGTATCACATCACCAGTCTCATATACACCCATTAAACCAGCACTGGCAAAAAACACACAAATACATGAAAACATACTCGGAGGCTCTAAATAAAAATCTGCAAAAGCAAGAGACCTCCAAAGCAGACATCCAAGCAACCTACACCCCCCAACACAAACCATGAAGCACATACTTCACAAAACTAGTGTGCCACCCAATCACAACCCTTAAGGCAAAATAACATACCCAACACACTAGTAATAGATGACTCTATAGTCAGGCACACTGACGTCCCCCACACTAGGCTGAACAAGGAGAAGGGTACTGTTAGCTGCCAGTCGGGTGCCAGGATCCGCCACATAACACAAACACTCAGGTCACTCCAGAACAAGTACAAATATGACTCTGTCATTGTCCATGTTAGCATGAATGACCTGAGCTGTACCTCCCTGGACTACATGGAGAGACATGGAAGAGCTCTCTGACCACGTTGCCCAGGCCGGTATGACCCTGACCCTGAGTAGCATCCTGCTCTCACCAAGAATGATACCACAGTATAAAGAAAAAATCATCAATTTCAATAATTGGCTAAGTTTATGGTGTCATTCAAAGGGGATCCAGTCTCTGTCCCCCTGGGATGACATGCTCAACAAGCCACGCTGCTTTGCTAGAGATGGCTTGCACCTGTCACCCTTAGGCTTTTAAATACTGGCCAAGGCTCTTACCAACCCCATAGTGCCGTTTTTAGGCAAGGCTCAAAAGACAAACCCACCGCCATAAATAGCACAAGTAACAAAAAACTGAGGGCAATGCTACTCAATGCCAGAAGTCTAAACCTCAAAATGCACACACTCGAGGCACTTTTCATTATGGAGAAAATCAATATATGTGCAGTAACAGAAACCTGGTTTAAGGCTCCAGAGAGCACCCCAGCACTACCAGGCTACAACTCATACCATACATTTCGGCCACAGAACCCGGATGAAACACAAAAGGTGGGGGCGTATCCATATTCATCAAGGATACCCACACCTCCAGGTAAGTGACACAGCACGATGCTTCAGAGATCATCCACGTGCAACTAACAACAGGCAAAACTGCAATTCAAATTGTACCATCCACCATGTCCCAGGACCCCCATTCCACGTTTCTGGAAAAACTAGGAAACATAAAGGTCCTACCAAACACCCTAATATTGGATGATTTCAATTACCCAAACATTAACTGGGAGAACTACTCAAGTACTAACTCCCTTGCCCAACATTTCCTAGAATTTATAAATTCAAACGCCCTGAATCAACTAGTCAACACTCCTAGCAGAGGTGTCAATATATTGGACCTGGTCATCACCAACATGGGCAACCGGTGTTCCACACTGGGGGTCAACCCCTTGCTGGTTAGATCTAACCATAAACAAATCACTCTGGATATCCACATTCTGCCCCCACTCCCGGTCAAGGAAACCCCCGTGAAAAACTTTTCAAAAGCAAACTTCACGTTACTTAAGACCAAGGTGGAAAGTTTCAAAGCCCTCATGCTAAAGGATAATGCTGTCAAAGCTGCAAAATCTTTTACTAATGCATTCTATGGGCACCTACAAGAATGCATGGATCATGCTATCCCAAGCAAAACCAAGACTCACTCCTCCAAGAAAAGGAAACCAATCTGGTGGACCCCTGCCATAAACAAACTATACAACAGAAGGAGGAAACTAGTACAGAAGAGTAAAGTCCCAAGAAGGGAAGACATCCCTGATCAGTATCAGCAAGAAACTATGATCCCTCATAAAATCATCCAAGGCTAGCTTTGAAAGAAAAATTGCCAAGGACTCTAAAGATAACCACAAGGCATTCTTTAGCTATGTCAAGAATCTAAGTGGCAATGCTCAGATTTGCTCGGAGTTAGTGCAGAATGGCACAAAATACAATGAATCAATGATATCGCCAACATCCTGGCAGACCGGTTCAGTGCAAACTTCACCACCCTCTCACCCCTAAAAGTGCCCATAACCATACCAGAAGAATGCAGAGCTCCTGAAATCACAAATACTTAGGTTAAAACAGCCTTCTCCAAAGCCAAAAACTCAGCATCAATGGGACCGGACGGTGTCCCAGGCTGCATTCTACATGAACTGGAAGACTAACTAACCCCTCACCTAAACACACTGTTTAAACACAGCCTCTCCACAGGCTACGTACCCATAGAGTTGGGCATTGCAATGGCTATTCCGCTCCACAAAGGTGGAGCCACAACAGAACTATCGCCCTATAAGCCTGACTAGCATGGTCTGCAAAGTTATGGAGTGAATCATCATGGAACTCATTAACAGAGATATTGGGGACCTTCAAACACTGGACCCTACCCAGTTTGGCTTTGTTAAGGGCAGAGCATGCCTCCTAAACCTAGTGGACTTCTTTGAGACAGTTACCAAGGCTATACACGAGGGAAAGCTGGTATACACAGCCTACCTAGACCTCGCTAAGGCCTTCGCCACCATTCCCCATTGTTGTATCCTAGACAAGCTCACCAGCCTGAACATAAACCCCTATGTCACAAGATGGGTTGCCAACTGGCTCACGGACAGAGCCCACATGGTGAGAGTTGCGGGAGCTAGGTCCGACTCTAAACCAGTTAGAAGTGGCATTCCCCAGGGCTCAGTCCTAGGATCCCTCCTGTTTGGCATATACTTCTCAGATGTACAGGCAAGCACAGGAAGACTATGGCTGACCAAGTTCGCAGACGACTGCAAACTAGGGGCTGTAATTGACTCTGGCTGACAGACATCCTCCCAAAGGGTCTTACTGAGACGGATATCTGGTGTCAAAATCATGGCCTCAAGCTAAATGCCAAAAAGTGCATAGTCATGCTCTTTGGAGAAAACAAAGTACCCACAAACTACCACAAAGGTGGTAGTCCCCTACATACGGAAGACATAATAAGGGATCTGGGGACCCAGATAGATAGTAATCTCTCCTTTGATAATCACATTGCCAAAGTGGTTAGAAAATCCTTCTATGTGTCCCACCTAATCACAAAAGGGTTCACATCCAGATCAAATTAAGTCATTGTGCCCCTCTACTCATTAGACCCATCATAGAGTACAACGCCCCATTTGGGATGTACCTTACAAGACACCTGCAACAGCTGCCACAGAAGTACCTCACCAAGAGAACCACTGGCCTCAAACAGTTGTCCTATGCAGCTCGACTGAAGAAACTCTAGCTGTACTTGATTGCATACCGCCTACTCAGAAGTGATCTCTGCCTGACATACAAGGCCATGTCCAACCCAGAATTGATGGACATGCTCCACCTAAAGAAAACCATATCCCTTCGAGCCACACGCTCTAGGGATCCAAACCTCACCACAGCAGGACATGTTGAAGGGAAAGATTCCTGCCCCAGAGACTTCCCATGCTTTGGAACAAGATTCCAATCTACATTAGGCAGAGCTCCTCACTAACACTCTTCAAGAGATACCTTGATGAGTGAATGGGAAACAAAGTTTACCCCGGGGATCACTTCAGTGGCTCTGCTGGACAGAGGCACAGGAAAATAATCTAAGGGGGTGGCGAAAGCCAACACATTCTGGCTAGGCTTATAAATGCCTTCGGGCAGATAGCCTAGTACCTACCTATGAACCTATTAATGAAAGAAGACCTGAAAGGATCTGCAAAGTTGCATAACTGCATCCAGGCATGTCTCTTGACAGCTATGCCTGAACTCACTGCCTGTGGAGGAACGTTCCATTGCATGAGATCTCTTCCTCTTGAATGCGTCGGAAATAGACTGAAGAGCGGCCAGCTGCGAAGATAGCTGTTTATACTCTTCAATCGACGAACACAGAAGAGACTTGGAGAGTTCCTTAATCAAGCCCCCTGCAATCTGGTGAAATGTGCCAAATAATTAAGTGAATGTAAAGAAAAGGATAGGTGAAGCATAAACGAGCTTTCCAAACCTGTCCACAGCCCTAGAGTCTCTGTTAGGAGGATGGAAAGAGCTCTGTTCTGCTAGCTCTTTCTTAGTAGATGCCGCCACAAAGTGCAGTTATGTACACATGCCATAAATGTAGATGCTCGAGTGTATTCACTGTTGCAGTCATCACACCTAGGTCATCTGCCTGCATATGTAGCCCTCAGTCGGCCTGAATACCAGAGACTTAGTATTTCTGCATCGGAGGCTGTCACTCCAGGAATGACATAAGGTTGTCAGGGGTATAAAAACAGGCAGCTGATGCCATTAAATTAGTTTTTCTTGCCCCAAATATCAGGAGCCCCCCTAATAGGGAGCTAGGCTATGGTGGGGAAAACACCACCAGTAAAAAGTAAACAATAATACCAATACCCCAGAAAGGGTTAGTAATAGCCATAGACAGGAGGGAGAGAGAGAAACGGGGATGGAGGGAGGGAAACCAGGACTGCAACTGTGAATACACTCCCAACATCTACATTTATGGTAAGTGTACACAACTGTACTATGTTCTTCGTGTTTCACTGTTGCAGTCATCACACTTGGGTGGAATCCCAAAGTTGAAGAAGGGTGGAGGCAGTCAAGAAGAGTTAGGACTGGCTAGTATGCCTTGCAAGACTGCTGTAGCAAATCCTGCCTTGGATTTGGAAAAGATAGGCAGGTGGTAATGCTTGAAGGTGCGCACAGAACTCCAGGTAGCAGCCTCCAGGATGTCCCTGGTAAGGACTCCCCTGAGAAACGCTGTAAAGGTAGATGTTACCCTAGTGGAATGTGTTCTGACCCTCTGAGGGTTTAGTTTCCCATGGTGCTTGTAGCAGAAATGGATGCAGTGTGCTATCCATTTGGAAATAGTTGTTTAGAAATGGCCTTGCCCTCTGCCCCTGTTGCAAAGCCGACTAGTAGCTGGTCAGATTTTCTGAAGGGCTTAGTCCCATCACGGTAGAGTCTGAGCTGTCTGTGCACATCCAAGGAGTGCAGGACCCTTTCCCCTTTACTTTGAGGATTAAAGAAGGCTGGCAAATGGATGGATTGAGAGCCACACTGGACACTTTAGGCATAAAGGAAAGGTTAGTCCTGCAGGAAACCCTGTCAGCATGGAAAATAATGAAGGGTTCCACAGCCATCAGTGCTTGTTGCTCAGACACTCTTCTAGCTGAAGTGATGGCTAGAAGCAAGGCTGTTTTCTAAGAGAGGAATTTTAACTCTATTGATGCAGCAGGTTCAAAGGGGGTAAGCGTGAGCTTTTCCAGTACAAAGTTAAGGTCCCAAGCAGGGGTGGGTGCTTTCCTTGGTGACATTAAGTTGTTTGCCCCTCTCAGGAACTGTTTGATAAGAGGGTGCGAGAAGAGAGGTGGGCTCAGTGTTCTTATTAGCAGAAATGGCTGAGGCATGTATCTTAATGGAGGAGAAATACAGGCCTTTGTGGAGTAGATCTGCTAAGTAATCCAGGATAAGAGGCAGAGAGGGCAGTGTTGTGTCCTCTCCTTTAGACTGAATCCATGAGAAGAACCTTTTCCACTTATCAGCATAGGATTTTATTGTACTGGGTCTTCTGGCTTCAAAAATTACATCCAGCACCTGTTTGCTTAAGGTCACGGGGGAGGGGGGGGGGGGAATTCAACGAATAAGCCAGGCTGCAAGATTTAGGGTTTGCAGTTGTGTATGCAGAATCTGTCCCTCTCGAGAGAGGAGGAGGATTAGATTCTGGTGTAGGTGCCAGGATGGCACCGATGTCAGGCTGCGCAAGAATGGGTACCAGTGCTTGGATGGCCAGTCCAGGGCAATCAGAATTGTCCTTGGTCTGTCCTGTTTTATCTTGAGTAATACTCTTGAAAGGAGCAGCAGAGGGGCAAAGGCATAGATTGAGAGATTTACCCACTGAAAAGATAGGGCATCCACTTTCCAGGCCCTGCTGTGAGGATTCCTGGTGCAGAATTTGCTGAGCTGGTGGTTGTAGGGGGTGGCAAAGAGATCTACCTCTGGGGTCCCCCATTTCTGCATCAGAAGGTTGAAGGTGCTGTGCTCCAATTGCCACTTGTGTGGGTCTAGGAGATTTCTGCTTAAGTCGTCTGCCAGTAAGTTTTGCTTGCCTGGCAGGAGTTGAGCTTGCAGATGGGACTTGCATGTCCAAGGCCGTATTCCACAGGGCCATGGCTAGCCTGCAGAGTGGGTAGGAATGCCCCCCCCCCGCTTGTTGATGTACCACATAACCGTGGTGTTGTCTGTTTTTATTAACAGTTGTCCTGGAAAGATTAGGGATCTGAAAGCTGTCGGGGCATTCTGTACAGCTAGCATCTCTTTTTGGTTGATGTGCAGATGAATTTGATTTGGGCTCCAGTGGCCCTGAATACATATTCCCGTCCAAGTGTGCCCCCCAGGCATAGTCTGACGCATCTGTGGTTAGGGTCTGGGCGGCTTAGGGTTGAATAACTGGCAGTCTCTTGTTGTGGTTGCATGCTTCTGAACTCTGTCCTTATGGTACGAGGAATGACTGTTTCCAGGTCCTGAGAATGTTGGCACCAAAGACTTAAGTACCATTGGAGTTTCCTCATATGCAGTCTTGCATATGGAATCAGCAGTATACACGAGGCCATGAACCCTAGGGCTTGCAGTATTTTTCTTGCAGACAGCTGGGTTCTGGTGGCCATCTGTTTGAAATAATCTGTCAGATAGACTTGTTTTACTGAGGTGAGGAATGCCATCTTGGAAGTTGTGTCCAAGCTTGCTCCCAGGAATACAATCTTTTGACTGGATACCAGTTTTGATTTCTTTTCGTTGATAGTGTACTCCAAGGAAGTGAGAAGGTTTTTCACAAATGTCAGATGCTGCAGCAGCAATTCCGGACTGTCCGCCTGATTCAGGCAGTCGTCCAAGTATGGGTAAATTTGGATATTCCTCTGCCTGCAGTATGCAATGGCTGGAGCCAGGCATTTTGTGAACACTCTGGGTGCAGTAGATAAGCCAAAGGGAAGTGCACAGAACTGATGACGCATAGACCCTGCCCTGAAACACAAGATACTTCCTGCATGATTCCCTTATGGGGATATGCAGATAGGCTTCTATGAAGTCTAGGGTGACTAACCACACATCCTTGGCTAGCATAGGAAGAAGCTGTTGCAGGGTAAGCATTTTGAATTTTGATACCACCAGAAAGGTGTTGAGAATGGAAAGCTCCAGGATTGGGCGCCAACAGCCCTCTTTCCTGGGTACCAGGAAGAGTCTGGAGTAGAATCCTTGACCCCTCTGTTCTACTGGAACTGGCTGAATAGCTGATATTGAGAAGGTAAAGTACCTGGCTTTGAGCCTCTGCCCACTGGTTTGGAGGAAGGTCTGGAAACCCACTTGGGGTTGGCAGTGAATGGAAATAAAATTTGTACCCCTGGGATACAATGCTGAGGACCCACCGGTTCTGAATGATGGACATCCAGTTTTTTGCATGAAGGGCAAGTTTTCCTCCTAAAGGCACAAGCAATTGGGCAGGGCTGGGGAGAGGAGTAAAAACGTCATTGCGAGCTTTTTCCATAAGGAGGTGGCTTACCACTCCCTGCTTTACAAGTGGGGGCAATCCACTGCTTAGATCTCTGCATACCCTGAGACTGAAGTCTGGGTGCTCTGTTTCCCCTGGGTCTGGTTTGAGAAGGCCAGGAGGGGGCTGGAAAGGACCAGTGTTTGGAAGGGCAATGCCTACTGAATCTAGGGGGTTGAGCATGTAAGAATTCTTTAACAGTCTGCATAGACTTAGCTTTTTCTTCCACTTTTTTAAGAACCTCTTCTGCTTTGGTGCCAAACAGTCCTTATTCAAAGGAGCGTCTAGTAACTTTGATTTGACATGGTCTGGCAAGGTCTGCTCCTTCAGCCAAGCAGGTCTTCTTAGTACACAGCCAGTAAGGGCGTCAAAGCTACACTGCAAAGTATGCTTGTTGACTTGGCTTGCAGAGTGCATAAGTTCCTGCAATTCTTTATTTTCTGCACAGTCTGAAAAGGTTGCCGCTTTTTGTTTAATAAGTTCCATAATATGTTGTTGGTACTTTAGCATGTGAAACTGACAATTCAATGTCCTAATAGCAAGAGTTGCAGAGGTATACACCTTCTTACCCCATCTGTCCAAAGCTCTGGAATCCCTGTCCGAAGGGGTGGGATTCTTGGCTGTAGTAGCCTTGATACCTTTAGGCCCCTGGGAAATGATCTCTGGGTCAGCAGTAGATTCTTGAAAAGAAATGTGTGTCAGGTACTTTGCAGTACCTGTCTGGTTTCCTAGGGCCAGGAGGTAAAGTGTCAGGAGTAAGACTAGATTCCATAAAAACATCATCCACAACATCCAGGACAGGAGGTATTGCTAAAGCCCTGTGGCGAGGCAGCTCTAGAATTCTCAGAGTCTCTTTTTGGACTGAGGATAGTCTTGGCATTCCCAGTGGAAATGCTCTCATAAGGTATGTAAGGTTTCACCAAAAGAAAAAATCTTCTGGAGGGGAGGCAGAGGGAATGGATTCCTCTGCATCTGAATCCTCATAAGCAGATAAGGGCATGTTTTCATAATCAGAAATTTCAGAGTCATCTCACTCCTGGTCTATAGAAGCTGAAGGGGACTGGACTCTGTCTCTTAGCAGGGAAGGCTGACTTCCCCTAATAAGCGTAATAAGGTCTTCAGCCATTCTAAGCATTTGTTTTTGTGGTATGGGAGCAGGTGCATGCGCTTTGGTAGTCAGTTTTCTAGGCGTAGTGCGTACTCTGGGTCTAAGAAACTCGGTAGTTTTGGTTAAAAAAGAAGTCGTCTGTCTGAGTCCAACATCGGTTGAGCGAATAACTGCCTTAGAAGCCGGTGCCTGCTAGGTGGCTCTGGACCCATCCAAGGTAGAGAGATCCGCAGGTTCCACAGTCGATGAGTCTCGTGGCATACCGGACTTCAAATGGGTCTCAGTAGAGGCCTGTGAATCCATTGAAGCGGGCATCAGGGGCTGCAAAAGCACCTCACTGAGTACCGGCGGACTGGTGACTAGCTTAACGGAAGCGTCGTCGGCAGTTTTGGACCTATGCGGTCTATCTCTGTCTTTATCTTTACGTTTTTTCAAAATATCTGTAGTAGGATGGCTTACCAAAGCCATTTCAGAATACGGAGATCGAGAGCGAAAGAATTTAGCGACAAAGAGAGCCTGATGAATGGTTTGGGTGTTAAATAAGGCACAAAACTGACAGTGAGGGAAGTCGTGGTCTGGGCCTAAACAGGTGACTCAGTAAGAATGAAAATCTCTGTGAGGTATTTTGCTTTCCACAGGCAAGACAATTGTTAACTTTTTCTGATATCGGTTCGAGCAAGAAAAAAGGATCCACAATGAGGTACTTAGCTTTAGAAAACTTCAAGATTATTACATTTGTAAACGAAAATTCAGGTAGCAGCCAGCCGGCACTTGCGAACTGCTTTGTGCTCCTCGGCAAGAAAGACTGATGTAATGGCGTTGACTGCCTGTTTTTATACACCTGACATCAGTCCTGCAGCAACAGCATCCAACGCAGAAATACTAAGTCTCTGGTATTCGGGCCGACTGAAGACTATCTGTAGGCAGATAACCCAAGTGTAATGACTGCAACAGTGAAACATGAAAAACATCCATGGCATCCACAGGAATTCCCTTACTCCAATGAAGTCTGTCTTTAGGCAGAGTGAGAAATTTACTGGGGAGGCGAGGGATGGACTCTACTGTATCTTGTTCCTTCCATGCCCAGCGAGAGACAACATCAATAGGTTATCCACCAGAGGAGTAACCCAAGATGTAGATGGGTGGACCAGAAGGCATCTAGGAACACTTGGACTCCTCGTGGGAAGGGGGATCAGAAGACCATCCACCTTTCTGACCAAGGACCTCTAGAATGTCTCCAAAGGAGGCGTCTTCTGGTGGAGACCTTGGGGACCCCCTCCCCTTCATCGAAGTCAGTGTCTTTGGTTAAAGATTCCAGAGGGAAATCTATATGCCTCCTTTTGCAAAATCGCTATTGGGGGACCTCCTCAGTGGGATGATGTGGAGAGGTATTGGAAGACAGGGGAAGTTCCTGCAGAGGAACTGCTTGAAAGCTCAAACTGGCTGGCTGTCTCTGGAGAATAGGTTGAGGAGGCTCAGAACTTGCCTACAAAGGAAGCAGGGTGGTAGGATCTGAGGAGATAAGAGTACACTGGACTCTCAGGTGATAGCCCTCTCCACCAACTCAAAGGCAAAAAGGACTGGGGCAAGCCTTTGCTGGTCTCATCGAAGCCGAAGATTCAGGCATTGCCGAGCCCCGACCTTGCATGGGCTGTTCCTGCCTCAAGGGAGGAGTTGGACCCGAGCTACCCATTGCCAAAATGAAGTGACAGCACTGAAAACTTTGAAGCCAAAACCATTATCCCAGATCTGGTGCCAAAGCTTTGACTCTAAGATGTGTCCTGCCCTACTGGTATTGGTGCCAAACAAGTCATGGATACAGTCTGAGTCCGAGATCTATCAGTCTTCGGATCCAACACATTGACCCCTAGAATACTCAGATCTAAGGGCTCCAAAATCTCTGGCTGGATCAGAGAAGGAGGTACAACTGGAAGAGGTACAGGCTGAATGCTCACAGATCTGATGGGAGATGGAGCTGTACACCCCCATTTGAATCAGAGTCCTGAGGAACATCCTCAGCATCTTACCCACACCTGGCTTGGAACGGCTCTGGCAGGACTGGATAAGAGGATGATGTGGAAGGGGGACGTGGCATTCCCTTTGGATTTTCTTGTAATAAGGGTGATTGCAGCTGTGGGGAAACAGGGGCTCTAAGCCCAAGGAAATCGAAGCACTCCCAATGTCGGATCCGATCTTTTAGCTAGTTTAGCTGGAGGCTCCAAGGCTGAAGCAGGTTTCGGAGATATGGCAAGAGAGCATTTTCTATGCTATCTGGACTGTGAAGGATTTCTGTTCCTTACTGGGGGGTTTGAGCAACTGAGACAGAAGCAGTAGAGGAGGAAGCATATGTAGGCAGCAACCCTTTTAACATACATCAGTTTGCTGTAACAAATCGCTTAAGGCCACAGAATTGAAGCCACACAAATCTGACGGGTGGAGTCAAGGTGGGCCACACTTCAACATACACACTCCATATGGGAATCCGAATTGAGTACGTATGCCCAAAGGACTGTTCTTTTTAAAACCTGTTGCCTTTTCAGCCATATCGAGAAGGTAAAAAAAAATACCCTATGAATGGGTGGGAAAAAATTTCACAGGAGGGAAGAAAAAGAAGGTCCATACATCTGATTAGGCAAACGAGATCAGGGGTAATTCAAGCAGGAAATGAGAATTGTCGGTAGGGCAGGAATCAGAACTCTTGGATCCAATGCTTTGGTATAAAGCGCGGAGGTCAGATCCAACCGGGTCAGACAATTCACGTGCTGAATCAGATGAAAAAAAGACAACATCAGATCAGACCCTTTCACTGGTCCAAAACAAGGAACTTTCAATGGCTACCATCTTTTTAGTCTGTAGGTATGTTAAAGCTCCTCCTAATGGAGTCTGAGTCAGAGTTACAATACTGACATTTGTGGAAAAGGTAATGCTGGTGTTGATACTGTTTTGTTACTTGATGAACATGCACTCAATGTCTGTTACACATGCAAACAAAATAACTTCATTAAAGGCAGCAAGGATCGCGATTCCCAGGCGTGCAAAAGCTCAAGAAAAGAAATGGTGGGCAAGGCTGGGGGCACAGTGACATAATTTATGTACCTGGCACATCAGTCACTTCAAAGAAAATACAGCAATATCCTTAAGTACGGGATCTTCAAAGTTTCTTTTTTAATTTTTTTTTTTAATTAAGAATTCTGACTGATGAAAGAATCCTAACAAGAATGCAAATAAAACAGTGTACCTGCCTTTACAAGATTGTTCATTTATAATGCTCTGTTTCAAAGTTTTTATTTATAAAACATATTTATAAACTCTTTCCCAGAATACATTTAACAAGTGAACAGCTTTGTTGCTAAGCACATCTACATAAGCACAATGAAGAGGATTTAAGTATTCAAAATAATCTATGGGAATTCATGAATCGTATATGTTCCTAAAGTGAAAACATGATCAAATACAATCCTGTTGAGGAAACAGATGCAAAATAGTTATCAATTTTCAGTTTCACACACATTTGCTAACTCTTGCTTTGAAATATGCCTCAAAGTAAAAAATTCTCTTCAAATTGACTGTTACTATATCCCTTAAAAACTAGCTTTCAAGCATTCTGGTTCAAACATTTCCCTTATGTTCTTCCCATATTACGGAAACGTATAACTCCCTGAAATAGAACTCTGAGACCTGCAATGGAAAATTCAGTTGATTTGTGCTACATTTAAACAGAACATTATTCTACAAGAAATTAATCTTGCAATAAACTTTCTGGTTTAGGGTAACCAAAAAGCAAAAAGTCTGGTTCATAAAGCCTGTATAGTTTTCTTCGCCATTCAATAGGAATTTTTGCAAACCAGTCTTCTTCCCAGCTGCTGGCTGTCCTATTTCGGTAGCTGGGTGGGAACTGCACCTTATTTTCCAGATTTAAAAGCTGAAGCAAGTACTCCGCATCTTCAGTCAAAGTCTCTAGCTTTCCAATAAAGTCATAGTTTATCTGACACGGATGGCAAAGGCGGTAAACCTGTCTCCAGTGTTCATTAAAAGGAACCCTACGTTCAGTCTCAGGATCCAATAAATACTGGACAAATGCATTAAAGGAAGGTTTATTTCCTGTGGCAAATGCTTCACTGACAGAGGCAGGTGGTTCTGTTACATTTGAATAAAGTTTCAATATTTGCATTCCAAATTCTTTGTAAAAACCTTCATTTTCCAGTTCAAATTTACTACGAAAAGCTGATATCAGTCTGACAAAGGGGTCACGAGTAAACAGAAACTTTGTGTACTTCTTCAATTTGATTTTCATAAGATGTTTTGAGAACTTCCCATAACGTTTCCAGAACTTGTTAAAGGTGAAGTGAGAACTTGTATTGTGGACATTCTCCCTTGGAATATCTAGGGGATTACTGTAGGGTTTGCCATTATTTTGTACACTCTGGCTCAACACAATGAGTATCCGCTTCCAGTTAGTACATGCCACCTTGGGTACGTAACAATAGATAATACCATGCCGATCATCCACTATCAGGTGATCCAACTCTTTGTTGGGTATGTCTTCAAATGAGCGATTTTTGCCGGAAAACTGGAGAGTAGAATTTCTGCATAAACTATGCAGCATCTGCTTTCTCTCATTCTGAAGCTTCATGTAGTCCATATTTATACGTGTGCTACGAGTAGCCCAGTCATAACCACGTATGATCTCTTCTAGTTGTCCTGATGCTTGCTTGTTGGACAACTGTGGAGTCCTTTGGTTGTCATTTTTATTCACAGTCTGGTTCTGAACTAAAACTTTACTAAAAATTTTATCTGTAAATTCATCTACACCTGACATAAATGTCTTTATGTTAGAACCATGAAATGTTTGCTCTGCAGCAGAAAGGCTAGCAAAGTGCGACAAAGACTGTTGCTTTGAACTGACACTGTGAAAGTAGAGTT